>NC_089520.1:795555-948055 GCF_963924715.1 Thunnus thynnus
AAAAGTTGTCTTAACACACACACACACACACACACACACACACACCTCCGACAATACTAATGTTGAAGAGTTCAACATTTAGTGAAACCTTCTTCTTCTCTTTCTGTCTGGGAGTCACATGTTCAGATCGCTTCCTCTCTCATGTCTGTAGCAGCCGGTTAGCTTAGCTTAGCTTAGCATAAAGACTGGAAACAGTAGGAAACTGCTAGCCGGGCTCCACCTACCTAAAGCTCTCTGATCAACATCATAGATCTGGTTTGTTGCAGGACGTCTCGTGACTTCCTGATGTCACAAGTTGTTTTTTTTTAAGTTTAGAGGGAGCTTTAGAGGTGCTGACAGGTGGAGCCAGCTAAGCTATGCTAATGCTAAGCTAAGCTAACCAGCTGCTGGCTGTAGCTTCATATTTAGCTCACAGACATGAAGGTTGGTTTCCATCCAAAAAGAAGTCGAAATATTGCAAAAAAAACAAAAGTTTTGATACTTTGATGAGGTGGAAAAGTTGAGGTATTGATGATGTACAGGAAGCATGTGACCTAAACGTTTATGGTTGATTGAAAGTTCTGATGTTGTTGTCGTTTGTGTTTGTGAAGACTGAATCTGTTCTGGTTGAATCAGCTGAAGTTTTGGGATTAAAACAGCTGCAATTCACACATTAAAATGTCATTTCTGGTTAATTAGACTTCATTTCAGCAACATGTGCTGTTAATGCTTCTTATTACCTGAAGGCAGGATTATATTATTTATTTTAAATTTACAATAGATTAATGAATAAGTTTGAAAGTCAAAACTTCAACTTTCATCAAGGGGGCTCTTTGCCTTCCACTGCAGTGGTGGATGGAAACCAAACTGGAGTCTCAGACAGAAAGAAAAGAAGAAGAAGAAGAAGAAGAAGAAGAGTTATTTGAGAGGAACCTGAGTCACAGTCAGCTTCTGTGAAGGTGTTTCCATGTTGGTTTGACCTCAGTCTGACCTCTGGTGCTGCAGTTTAATACTGTGTGTGTTGTGTGAATGTGGCTGAACTTCACTGATTGTTTTTTTTTTTTTTCATCACAGTTTGTCAGGAATATTTACTGATAATAATCCTGATTGACATCTGTGCAGATCACTTCCATCCTGTTATCATGAGACTCAAAGTACAAAAAAAAAAACCCTTCAAGCCACTTTTCTACTAACTGAAGGGTTCATTCTAACAGAAACTGGGGTTTTTCTTGCTCGTTAAAACTGGAATAAAGAGAAAAAAATAGGCTGTAATTTATTCAAAGTGCCGTCTCACAACATCAATTTAATTTAAGTATCCGGTTTCCTGATTCTCCTGAGTACTAAAGTATAATAATAGTTTGATTTCCATGTTCTCTGTCAGTGTTAGTTGCGGCTGGTGGACTGAACGTATCCGTCAGCAGGATCTGCTTCACTTCACAGCTGCTGTTTTTATGAAATTTCCTGCAATTTTGTTTCATGTTTTCCAACAAATGAAGTGTTTTAAGCCCAGAGGAGTGATGATGTTTCTGTTTATGTGGCGTCACGCCGACGAATGAACGACACTAAATATTCAGAAATAACGATGTAATCTCAAATGGTTGGAAACTAAAGGGCTGTCTGACTCTGCGTGTGTGTGTGTGTGTGCATGTGTGTGTGTGTGTGTGTGTGTGTGTGTGGCAGGAAGCTCACTATATGAACTGACAGCGGTACTTATATTCTACGCATGTGTTTGAGTGAAACCAGTGTGATGATGGTGCAGGTTTACAGGTTGTGCTGGTGAAGGGATTTAATGCTGCACTAAGCAATATCACACCAACTGTTTGTGTTGTTTCTGTTTACCCATTTATCTTTTTTTTGAGGGGGGGGGGGGGGGGGGGGTTGGGGTTGGGGTTGGGGGGGGATGATGGGGGGTGGGGGGGCGTTTGTGAGTGAGAGTGCACATATATTGACAATGTAACTGCATTAAATTATTTATCCTAAACAAACTGTTGGCTCTGTTTGCTGTTTTTTTGTTTGTTTGTTTGTTTGTTTTTGTGAGATGTGATCCAAATACGCCTCATTTTATCAAATTCAGACGCTGGACAGCAACTAAAAGGTCCTCAGCTGGTCCAGAACAGCAGTACTGATGTCTGATTGGCTACCAGTTCATCCAGAATCCTCCATCTTACCTAGCAGGCTTTAAATGGAGCAGATCCTTCATAAATCTGCTCCATATCCTCCATCATGTCCTCTACGTTCCCTTGGTGCCGGTTACTTATTGTTCCTCCATTCAATAAAAACACCTCTGGTGGTTAAGTCTTTGTCCTCTGAGCTCCACATCTCAGGAATAATAATAATCTACTGCTGCACATTCAGGAGAGACTCTGTGGACACTTTCTCCTGTTTACTGTGACGTCTCCTGATGAACTCACAGAGAGCATGTTGTTGTTTTCAGAGTTTTGTCGCAGTATCCAGAGAACACATTTGCAAATAAAAGAGATCCTGTAAACGATTGGACAAATCATACTTGTACATGCAGGCGTGTCGTCACAGAACGTCCTGTATTCATCATCCTGACAGGCGTCTTAATGCACCATGTTCCTTCTACTCACTTATAGCCTCATCCATCTTTCCTCCGTAGGGGTTTTTCTTCTCTGCCTCTGTTTTCTGAGGAGTAGAAGTTGAATCTTACAGCTTGTTAACTTATCTGCACCTGTCAGGAACCAGCAGTGGAACATGTTCACTGTGCTGTAAGACAGTAAAACATAAAACAATCAATCAATCAATCAATTTTTATTTATAAAGCGCCAAATCACCACAGAAGTCATCTCAGGGCACTTTCCACATAGAGCAGCTCTAGACCGAACTCTTTAATTTACAGAGACCCAACATTCTTCCATGAGCAGCAGCAATAATAAGATAATAATAAGAATAACAACAATCATAACAATAACAACAACAACAGCAACAGCAGCAGCAGACAGGGAAGGACGCCATCAGGACTGTGAAGGACCGCGAAGGCTCGGCCCAGAACCCAGGGTTTCCTGTGAGATGAGAAAGCACAAAAAACTCTGAGAAGAAGCAAAGTTAGTAACATGCATTGATGTTACATGAATGCATACAGATGGAGAGGAGGAGGAGGAGAGAGGAGCTCAGTGCATCATGGGAAGTCCCCCAGCAGTCTAGGCCTATAGCAGCATAACTAAGGGCTGATCCAAGGCGAGCCTGGTCGGCCCTAACTATAAGCTTTATTAAAAAGCTTGAAGCCGACTCTTAAACATAGAACATAAGAGTTTAAGCTTCCATTTCACCTAAACTCACTGGCTTTATTAGTATTATAACACTAATAAAGTTGAAGTTGAAACAGAAAAAGATGTTGAAGGAGGAAAGTTTCTCTGTGCTCATCAAAAATCAGAGTTTAAGACGCCTTTGATATAATTTATGACATCACAACTAGTCTGGAGCCAATCATAGTCCAGTATTCAACTTAGACAATGTGTGATGAGGAAACTTGAAGCCTCCAGTGCACAAACACTGAGAACAGACCTGACAATATTTACATATTCATAGAGAGAGATGGAGGAGAGGATGTTTTAAGTATTTATATATAGTGGAGTCCAACAGTCTCAGACCACTTTCCCCGCTGTGGACTCAGACTTTTGGACTCTGCTGTAAATCTTCAAACATGTCTGAAGGAGATCTTTAATGTAAACCAGGATGTTTCTCTGAACCTTAACAACAGTTTCCTCACATCATAACTCATATTTATTTCCCAGCAGTGATGTGATGATGTGGTTCTGTCACATCAGGAGACACATCTGCAACACAGTTTGTCCTTAAATGTAGAGGTTAACTTGTTAATAACGGCAGCTCTCTTAATGCTCCTCGTCTGTGGAAACTGGACTCAGAAGAAGCATTTCGTGTCCGGCAACCCGAACCCAGGCTGAGTGGACTGAGCTTCATAGATCGAGACAGAAATAGCAGCAGCAGAGAAAGCAGAGAGGGACGGGACAGAGACAAGGTCACCAATAACACCGAGAGTATTTATAGAGGAACAAGAGCCTCTGATCGATGGAGAGCAACAGCACGACCTGCTGAGGAAATAACTGTCAACGAGAAAGACGGGAAAAGACGGAGCTTCCACAAAGCGTCTTAATGTTTTTCCATCTCTCTCTCATGTAAGAACGAGTGTTTCCAAACTAGATGTGATTCATAAATCCTGCAGGAAACGTCCAGATGTTTAACTGAGCTCAGAGAAACAAACTCTGCACACACATCAAAGCTCTTCATTTACTGTCTGTCAATAGCAGAAGACAAATTCATTGGTTCATATACATTTTTATATTCTTTCATTTTAATGAGCCTGTTTATTTGAAGCCAAACACTTCAGAGGGTTTAATGTTGTGATCAGCTCTGTCTCTGCAGACACTCATTACTACCTGAAAGTAAAGAAACATTCTGAAATGAAAGAAAATCAATATGATCTGAGTTGAATATAATAAGTTTAAAGATGAAGTTTGTTGATTTTCCACCTTAGTATTTGTTTCCAGCTGTTCTTTTATTTCATCGTGGTGTCCATAAGTTCCTCAGTAAGCAGGCTGGGATCTTATTGGAGTCGAGGGTCTAAAGACAGAAGACGTTATGTTGCTGTACAGGTTGTCAAGCTCCTGAGGAAAATTTGTGATATTGGGATTTAAACCTCAAATAACTTTGATCTTGTGTAATCTGTATCTTTAATAAACCAGAGTTTGGATTCAATAGTTCAATGAATACAGAGTAAAGGTTGTCATCTGCATTTTATTTGACTAAATCTGGATATTTTAAAATGTTCTTTTATATGTTTACAACACTGGAAGAACTGATCCTTTACTGCAGTAAAAATACCCCATTACTAGTAAAAGTCCTGCATGAAAAATGTACATAAGTATTATGAGCTTGATGTAGTTAAAGTATTGCAGTAAAAGTACATAAGTATTATGAGCTTGATGTAGTTAAAGTATTGCAGTAAAAGTACATAAGTATTATGAGCTTGATGTAGTTAAAGTATTGCAGTAAAAGTACATAAGTATTATGAGCTTGATGTAGTTAAAGTATTGCAGTAAAAGTACATAAGTATTATGAGCTTGATGTAGTTAAAGTATTGCAGTAAAAGTACATAAGTATTATGAGCTTGATGTAGTTAAAGTATTGCAGTAAAAGTACATAAGTATTATGAGCTTGATGTAGTTAAAGTATTGCAGTAAAAGTAGTGGTTTGGTCCCTCTGACTGATATATTATTATATATGACATCATTAGATTATTAATAGTGAAGCATCAGTGTTAGAGCAGCATGTTACTGTTGTAGCTGCTGGAGGTGGAGCTAGTTTACACTACTTTATATACAGTTAGCTAGTTTAGTCCAGTGGTTCCCAACCTAGGGGTCGGGCCCTCCAAAGGGTCAGCAGATAAATCTGAGGGGTGGTGAGATGATTAATGGGAGAGGAAAGAAGAAAAAACAAAGTTCTGATACACAAATCTGTTTTCAGTTTTTGGACTTTTTCTCTAATCTTTGATTTTTGCTGAAATATTGGATCATTTGAACATTTATTGAAATGAAAGCATGTGAGAAGTTTAGAGGGAAAAATCACTATTTGGTGGAGCTGTTAACAACTCATAGACATGTGAAATGTGACCCCGACTACACACTGCTTTTTGTAAGACGTCAAAAGACAAAAAGGTTGGAAACCACTGGTTTCATCTTTAACAATGTGTTGTATTTTAAAAGCTTGTTATATTATCCATTGTGTCAAATCTTCATCTGAAAAGTAACTAAAGCTGTCAAATAAATGTAGTGGAGTAGAAAGTACAATATTTCCCTCTGAAATGTAGAAAGTAGCATCACATGGAAATACTCAAGTAAAGTACAAATACCTCAACATTGTACTTCAGTACTTCAGTAAATACTTAGTTACTTTCCTAGGTTGGTTCACAACATCATTATATTGTGTTACAGTGTTTTATAAACTATTTCTTCATTGTTATTAATGTTTAATAATGAGGTAAAATAATTTTTTCCTCTGTACAGAAGCAAACAGCATGTTTGTGTATCTGCAGTTTGTCACCAGTGACAGGATGCTGCCGCCCCCTACTGGACGCTTACCTGTATTACAGGTGTTCTGCTGACGTCTGAGCGCTGCTCAGTGTGTAATCCTCAGATTACAACATTTAGACAGCGTGATGGAAGATTACAGGAATTAAAACATGATTTTAAAATGACTCACTGATGACTGTTGCAGGAATTAATGAGAATATTCAGAAATTAAATTGACTGAAAACTATTTACATAAAAATGTTCAGATAATTCCTAATTGTTCATGAGTGTGCCTGCTGATCACATGCTGACACACACACACACACACACACAAACACACACACACACACACACACACACACACAGTAAAACTGACTGTTTTTATGTTTAATATTTTATCAGAATAAACAGTAGAGCGATGAAACACATTAGCAGCTGTTTAAAACAGCATCAATACAAACAGAGAACCAATAAATTGAACATTGTATCTTCATAATAAAGAGCTGAATGACAAACTTACTCATAGGAGTGTATACTCTGATGAGGAGAAAAATATAAACGTTTAAATGATAAAAGAGTGTTTCATTTGAAATGTTAGTATATGTACAGAAAAATGATCTTAAACCATATCTGTTATGTTTTTGAATATAAGGATGCACAAACAGACAACTTTAAGTTTAAAAAGATGGAACGTTTCTTTCACAAAATGGTTTAAAATGTATACAGTTACATTATTTTATGAATTTTACAGCTGATTTCTGCTTAAATGTAGCTGTGTTTGTATTTTAATTCATTCATTCTTTTCCTTCATTTTGTTTGTGTTATATTTGGTGATTTGAACCATTTGTTGATGTTATTGATGGTTGTGTTGTATTCGGATCAGCTGCTTTGTTTGATATATTTCTGTTTTCTTGCTTTCATTATCAGATTACAGTTTTCTTTACAATTAGTTCCACATGTTGAACTTTTAACAACACACTGCTGGACACAGCAGCTCCAGTCTGTAACCTCCAAGCAGGTAGTTCCTAGTCTGAGAAGAGAAGCTGATGCAGAAGTGCCTTAAATCTGCATTCTCTCTAATGGCCAGCAGGGGGCGACGCCACTGGTTCCAAAGAGAAGTCCATTTGTATGGAAGTCTATGAGAAAATGACTCTACTTCTCACTTGATTTATTACCTCAGTAAACACTTTCCTAAAGAGTTTCTCAATTGCTAGTTTCAAGTCTTCTTCAATACAGCATCACGTTAATTTTTTACATTATGGCCCCGTTTAGAGTAAAACAGACGATAAAGCAGCGTATGTTTTAGGGTGTGGCTACTTTGTGACTGACAAGTTGCTACCATGGCGACAATGTTGATGTAACCATGGCATAACTCCAGATTCACAGAGTACAGGCGTAGCCGTATCTGTCGCTATTTCAGTGTGTTTTCAGTTCATGAAAGTTAATTGTAACATTTTAGTCACCAAAAAAATCTAAGTAACTTAAATTCTTCTCTGGATTTTACAGGAAGCCAATGCAGCGAAGCTAAGATGGGAGAAATGTGATCTCTTTTTCTAGTTTTAGTCAGAACACGTGCAGCTGCATTCTGGACCAGCTGGAGAGTCTTTAGAGACTTGTTAGAGCAGCCTGATAATAAGGAATTGCAATAATCCAGCCTAGAAGTAACAAATGTGTGGACTAGTTTTTCTGCATCTTTTTGGGACAGGATGTGCCTGATGTTTGCGATATTACGGAAGTGAAAAAAGGCAGTCCTTGAGATTTGATTTATGTGGGAGTTAAAGGACATATCCTGATCAAAGATAACTCCCAGATTCCTTACAGTGGAGCTGGAGGCCAGGGTAAAGCCATCCAGAGTAGCTTTATCATTAGATAATGTGTTTCTAAGGTGTTAGCTCCACCAAATAGTGATTTTTCCCTCTAAACTTCTCACATGCTTTCATTTCAATAAATGTTCAAATATATACTTTTACTATAGTAGGATTTTTCATGCAGGACTTTTACTTGTAATGGAGTATTTTTAAATAGCTATATTGGTACTTTTACTGCAGTAAAGAATCTGAATACTTCTTTCACCACTTGAAGAGATTTAATAGAAGAAATTTTATTTGAACCGGGTGACTTTTCCTGGCCCATAGCAGGTATTTTATTTCTGCGTGTCCTGTTCCCCCCACAGCTCTCAGACCTTGTGTGTGTTCATTTTGAACCCTTCTTGGCCAAATTCAAGGCTTACATAGAGCGATGGTCCCTCCTTTTCCTCTCCCTGTGAGGCAAGGCAAATGTGCTTGAAATGAACTGTACACCAAAAATTCAACAGGCACCAGCTGCTGAACTTCCCCTCAAGTATTTTAAACAATTTGACAGACTGTGCAACACGTTTCTCTGAAACGGCAAATTACAGAGACCAGTGGATGAGGGAGGGATTGGTATCCCAAACCTTGTACTATCATTACGCCTTTGGCCTCCAGCACATGGCCCACTGGTCCCTACGTCTCAGACATGCACCTCCCTGGTATGCCACTGAGAGTTCTTTATGCAGACCTAAACACCCTCTTCACTTTATTACAGCTAAGCTGACAGCAGATGAACAAACTCATCCAATACTATCTCATATGCAGTGGTTATAGAGGAAGATTACAGCTATTTGTGAAGTGGATTTGCATCGCTACCTTGCAGCCTCTATTGGTTAAACCAGAAACTGTGCATAGATGGTTCAGCGTTCATTTGGAGGATGTAGTCTGACAAAGGACAGTCTCCTCCCATTCTAACTCCAGAGAGCCCCCCAGTGGTGACACAATGATGACACAGACTAAAAGAGCTTAAATCTCAGAAAACACTGGATTAAAGGACTTTTCCTTGTTTACAATTTAACCTCATCAGTTTGTTTTGATGAGCTGGGACATTCCTATCTATTATCTACACACACACACACACACACACACTAAATTGTGTGTTATTCACTAAACTGCTGTTGAACTCTATATGATTGTAGAAATTTGATGTGTGTATGAAGGATTACTTTGATAAGTGAAGAATTAACATTAGTAGTTATAAAATAAGATTTAGTTAACATTAAAAGTAGGTTTGTTAAATAACTACAGTATTTTTTCATTAGACTGAACTGATCACTGTTTAACCTTTTTGTATGAGATCATGTTAATAGAAGTATAGTCAACAGATAGTCAAGACTGCATTTTAATTTTATTATGTAACTTAATCAAGTTCGTCAAATCATATAGTGATTACGTTATAGATGTGTGTGTCTCTGCATATTTGAGTGATGTATTAAACTATGCAATTCATGTTTAAATGTGAATGACCACAGTGAAAAGTAGAAACTTTGATTTAAACTTAATCTCACTGAAAAACACGCCCCTACTGAAGGCCAGGATAAAATAACATGTCGGCCTCACAGACTGTAAAAAATATGGACGTAGTCACCGTGACGTCACCCGTTGGTTCGTGAACTTCTGTTTTGAAGCCTCGAGTGTAGCAATTTGACCATCGCCATCTTTGATTTGGCCGTCGCCATGTTTGATTTTTGGAGTCAGAAGTGACCATATTTGGACGAGAGGGTGTAGCTGACCATAGTGCTAGCTGCTAACTCTGTTAGCACAGTGCATTTACAACCTATGGTTAACAGTGATCATGCTAATGCTAATGCTAATTTTTTAAAAACCGTTAAAACAAAATGTACTCACCGGAAAAACTGATCATCCGACTCATTGATGGGTCTTTTATTAAAACCAAACGTTAAACAAGACTTTTTTTTAGGTGATCACAATGTTACAATTAACTTAAGTGAACTGAAAACACTGTGAAATAGCAGCAGCTACGCCTATATGCAATGGTTACATTACATAATCAACATTGTCGCCATGGTAGCAACTTGTCAATCACAATGTATCCACGCCCTAAAGCATACGCTGCTTTATCTTCTATTTTACTCTAAATGGGACCATAATTTACAAAATGAACATCATGTTGTATTGAAGAAGACTTGAAACTAGTGATTGAGATCATAAACTCATCAGGAAACAGTTCACTGAGGTAATAAATCAAGAGAGAAGTAGGATCATTTTCTCATAGACTTCTATACAATTAGACTTCTTTTTGCAGCCAGTAGAGTCGTAGAAAATTCCCTTCTCCCCTGCTCTTGGTGTTCTGGGTGACCCTTCTCTTTCGAGGGATTTATTTATTGCATCACTGCTGCAATTGTATTACACATTACTGTTATTTTTCTATGTTACTATAGGGGTGGTTGTCATTGTATTGTATTGTTATTTCTTGTTGCGTGTGTTTTTTTAGATATTGCCAATAAAACTTAAAATCATAAAAAAAGAAACAAAAAAATTAGATAAAACCTGTCGGTCATGAATCTTTAGAGGTGTTGGTAGAGTGACAGCATTTATTGGAAGAGGCGTGACAAAGGTCCACTCCTCACCTGAGACAAACCAGGAAATAGTTTGTTATTCTTCGTCTCTAAAGAGACACACAGTCTGAAAAAGAGACAATCAGAATCAGATTCACCTTCAGAATGACTGACTTCAGTGAGTAAAATGATCTTATTTTATTAAAAGCCTTTTTTGGTTATGATTTGAACTGAAAACAAACTGAACTTAATTTTATTTTAGTTGGAAAAACTGAACTGAAGTGAATTATATTTGAAAGGGGAAACCTGTACTGGAGTTTTTAGTTGGAGTATTTTGTTTTTTTGTGGAGTGTTCTTCAGAGACTGTGGGATTTTGGGGATTATAAAAATGTGCTTGAATACATGAATATTCTTGCCTTAATATTTTGTGTTTGTTGTCCATGTTTGGGTTTGTACAGTTTATTTTTATTCAGTGTGAAGGGAATATGTTAAGTATTGTTGCTTCAGCCTGCATCCTTTGTGAAGACTGACTAAACTATTGATTGAGTACAAAAAACTGACTACTGACAACATGGCAGGAGAGAGATCTGGCACCCTGAAAACATAACAAGTCCAACCGTCACAAGCTGAGGCAGCAAAAGCAGCGATGATCCGATGGTGCAAGACTTGCTGGGTGTGTCAGTAAACACTCTCGGTGCCACCAGAGAGCACCAGAACAAGTTCATCAGCATGCCGTCATTTCTTACATGTCTTGGTACTGTCCTTTTTGGTTTGGGGGAAATTTGCCAAATCTTGATCAACCAGAACAATATTCCCTCCTTTGTGTATCCAAAGCTCCTGTAAAGCTTTCACAATAAATGCTCCCTCACAACAGAATTTCCCCTCTCAATGACAGTTTATTTATAAGCTTCATAAAGGTCAAGATGTTCTGTACTGTACAGATAAAATCAGGTAAAACTTGTTAGTCTGTGATCTTATCGTATTTATGATCACTGGAATGAAGCAACAGCATTTATCAGAAGAGGTCTGACAAAGCTCCGCCCCTCAGCTGACTCACCTGAGACAAAGCAGGAAACAGTTTATTCTTCGTCTCTAAAGAAACACACAGACTGAAAAACAGACGATCAGATTCACCTTCAGACCAAACTAACAGCTTCCTCTGAGTGAGAACAGCTACAGGAGAGAAAAGTGGAAACTAGAACTCTGCTGCTTCAACCTGCTGACTCTCCACACACTGAATGTGAGTTTGACTAAAAACTGGAGTCAAAGTGAAAGTAAATGTCAGTGAGGTTAGTAGAGGAGGGAGGGGAGCCATGACTGACTGTACTTTCTGTCTGCTGTGTTTTCAGCTTCACTCTGAGACAAAATGGCTTCCAGATCAGAGGAGGATCTCTGCTGTCCGGTCTGTCAGGATGTCTTTAGAGATCCTGTTGTTCTGTCATGTAGCCACAGCTTCTGTAAAGACTGTCTGAAGAGCTGGTGGAGACAGAAACTAACACGTGAGTGTCCAGTTTGTAAGAGAAGATCTTCTAAATCAGAACCACCTTGTAACCTGGTGTTAAAGAACCTGTGTGAGTCCTTCTTACAGGACAGAGATCAGAGAGCTTCAGAGGCTCTCTGCAGTCTGCACTCTGAGAAACTCAAACTCTTCTGTCTGGACCATCAGCAGCCAGTGTGTCTCGTCTGCAGAGATTCAGAAAAACACACCAACCACAGATTCAGACCCGTCGATGAAGCTGCACGACAACACAAGAAGGAACTTGAGGAAACTCTGGAGCCTTTAAAGGAGAAGTTAAAGGTTTGTGAAGAAGTTAAAGTGAAGTTTGTTCAAACAGCAGAACACATTAAGGTCCAGGCCCGACACACAGAGAGGCAGATTAAGGAGCAGTTTAAGAAGCTTCACCAGTTTCTAGAAGAGGAAGAGGAGGCCAGGATGGCTGCTCTGAGGGAGGAAGAGGAGCAGAAGAGTCAGATGATGAAGGAGAAGATGGAGGCTCTGAGCAGACAGATAGCAGCTCTTTCACACACAGTCAGAGCCACAGAGGAGGAGCTGAGAGCTGAAGACGTCTCATTCCTGCACAACTACAAGGCTGCAGTGGAAAGAGTCCAGCGCTGCCCCCTGCTGGATGATCCACAGCTGCTCTCAGGAGCTCTGATAGACCAGGCCAAACACCTGGGCAACCTGACCTTCAACATCTGGAACAACATGAAGGAGATGGTCTCCTACACTCCTGTCATTCTGGATCCAAACACTGCTGGTCCAAAACTCATCCTGTCTGATGATCTGACCAGTGTGAGACGAGGAGAGGAACAGCAGCTTCCTGATAATCCAGAGAGGTTTAACTTCCTTTCTGTTCTGGGCTCTGAGGGCTTTAACTCAGGGACTCACAGCTGGGATGTCGAGGTTGGAGACAATACATTCTGGTCACTGGGTGTGTTATCAGAGTCTGTCCAGAGGAAGGGACGCATACAGTCTGGATTATGGAGAATATGGTTCTATGAAGGTAAATACTCAGCATATTCACCACCAGCTCAGCCCACTGTTCTCCCAGTGAAGAAGAAGCTCCAGAGGATCAGAGTGAATCTGGACTGGAACAGAGGAAATCTGTCGTTCTCTGATCCTGATACTAACACACACATACACACCTTCACACACACTTTCACTGACACACTGTTTCCATTCATTAACACTGTGAATAAACTCCCACTGAAGATTTCCCCACTGAAGGTCTCTGTGACAGTGGAACAGAGCAGTTAGAGACGATGATGATGATGATGATGATGATGATGATGGTTCTTATAATTACTGTCATTTATTTCTTAAAGGGAAAAGTGGCTGAATTTAACCTCTGAAGCTTCTGTCCTGCTGCTGTCTCATTATTCCAAAATATGTTCATGTTGTTTTAGTTGTTTTAGTCAAATATAAAATGATTTGACTTATTTTCTGATCTTTACATTTGGTTTCTTCAGCTTTTAGTTTTCTTATTGATACTGTATCATTTTAAATTGTTGTTAATGTTTCCTGATGTCGACACTGTAGGTTTGAAAACAGTTTACAGGTTCACACAGTGAAAAACATCATCCTCATATAATTGTAACTAAATATATTCAGTTCCAGCTCTGGCTTATCCATCTCTGTTCCAGGTCAGAAATACAGCAGGTCTCATCTGTACAACTTAATGCAAAAGAACTTCACAATTACATATTTTTAGATGTTTATATGCACAGGAAGCTTTTGAAAAGCAATTTTGTTTTTATCAGATTTATGAACTTGAAGATGAATATATACTGTATATGTAAAATACTGATATTAAGCCATGTTGTGAGGTATTTAATTGTAATTGTTTGGCATTTGTTCAGATTGTTTGGTATTTGTTTGTGGATTGGACAATATATTCGTAAACACCATCATACACATTTATAAATCACGTTTTTATTTGTAGATCATGTGATGCGCATTTGTCACCATTATTAAGACCAATTTCTCTCCATATCCCTTCAGTGGTTCAGTCCATTTCCAGCCTCACTGGAAATTTGTTTGTCATTTGTATTGTTGTGACGCTGAGCACTGCATCACCACATCCTTCCCATTCCCTGTCCTGTTTCCTCACATTATCATTTTGTGTTTGAGTTTTAACCATAGAATATAAAAAATATGGACGTAGCCATGGTGACGTGACTCACTGGTTTCTGAAGAGTGGTTTTGAAGCTCAAAGTGGGCGGCTTCAGCTGTCGCCATCTTGACAGCGCCTGACTCTGCCCAACTCCCAGCTAATCCAAAATGGGCAAAGAGGCAGAGCTGAAGCCTGGTTGCTGAAACAAGCCACCTAGCTGCTAGTGACCTGTCACTCAAAGCAGCCACATCATTAATTATGCATAACTTTGCAGCTTAATAAAATTTAAACGGGTGAGTTATTAAAAAATTCAACCCCAGTACATTTGTCATGAAAGGGGAAATTAGCTATAGCCATTTTTTGTACCAGACTGTAAACATGTTTATTTCTGCTGTAAATTTGGGCTTTTTAACATGGGGGTCTATGGAGAATGACTTGCTTTTGGAGCCTCAAGTGGCCATTCAAGGAACTGCAGTTATTGGCTTCATTTTACAGCCCTGGAGGTTGCCACTTGGTCGGCCTCCGCCCGGGGCTTTTTCTTTTTGTATCTCCTCGGAGATTCATGTCACGTCCCTAAGAGCTTCCGCCATCTTAACTTTCTCCATACTTTTTTTTCTTTCGTATCATGTGATCTCCTAAGTTAACTTTCTTTTCTTTTAAGCTACGTGCTGTATTGTTACTTCAGTGAAACAAACTTTATGTTAAAATTCTTTCGTGTTTAATATCTTGAAGTACAGTTTCGTCTGGCTGGCGAGATTATTTTTTGAGTTATTTAGTGAGAAAGTCAGTATAGTCAGTCAGGAGACTTCTAAGTAAAATGACCCGCTCATCCAAGGATCAAGACATCTTCAGCGCTGTGACAGAAACAACTGTATCAGATCAGTTTTGTCTCCATCTAACGGTTAAACCCTGTGATGATTCGATGAATCACCTGAAGAAACCGTTAAAATGACACTTTGTCTTAAAGCTGCTGCAACGCTCAAGAGCAGAAAACCTTCGCTGGGAAACTACGCTGCTGAACGGCTGATTTCTTGCAGACAGCTCGCTGAGTCACCAGTTCACATGAGGACAAAGCTTTAAAAAAGTAGGATAAACAAAACCTCTGCTGCTCTCCATCTGCTTCTATGATTAAGAGTTGCTGTCATTTGAACTGAACTCTCCAGTTTAATTCTTAGAGAAGTTGGTTTGTCAAATAACTTCAGCCTCAGCTAATTTCCTTATAACTGCATTTTCACCATCAGTCATTCATAACTTATAACTTGCCATTGAGGACATATGACACTCATTCTGGTTGATTATTCATTCATGACTTCTGTTCTCATTGATACCTCATTTATTCACCTGTGAACCAGTTAATTAAATAAATATGCATTTATGAGCATGTCGTTGTCTGTGGCTTCAATTTAAAGCAGAGAATGAAGATCTGTATCGTAACACTGTGAGATTGATAAAAAGTGTTTCTGTGTCTCCTCCCGGCACAGTTGAAAACTACAGGAAGGATTGTTCCCTTATAATGAGGTTCATGTCAATAAATGTGGATGTTCCTACACTAGAGTTCTTTGGTAAAGAGCATGAAGCTTCTCGCTATTACTCAATGCTTTTGAACTGCTCATATAAATCAGCCTTTGCCATGAGGTGGTGCAGGAGGCTTCACAGATGAGGCATGGAGCCTTTTTCTAAGGAATTTTAGGAAAATGTCCAGAGAACTTAAAACTAGACTTTCAATTTAAGATCTTGAACAGAGTTTACTGGACTCCATCCAAACTTCATATCATCATCTGATGCTCATGCTATGTTACTGTCCTAACATACATGACTTTTGGAGGGGACTTTACGATGATATAATTCTCAGACATAAAATCCCCGTCTCCCCTGCTCTTATTGTTCTGGGTGACCCTTCTCTTTCGAGGGATTTATCACAATCAGATGCAGAGTGGGTTCATGATGGGCTGTGTGAGTGGAGATCCCCGTCAGCTCCATCTGTGAATGTCTGGTTTAATCAGCTCAGCAAGGTGGCAGCAATAGAAAGTCTATCCTTTAGGACTCATGAATAAGGTAGACTGCTGTCTTTTAAAATGGGAGAAGTGTGGATCCCATATAAGGACCCTGATTGAGTTTGTGGCCTAGCCTAGCTTCCTGACCTGTAACCAACTTACACCTGTATTTACTTTGGATCACTTTACTTGGTGTATCTTGTGACCCTCCTCCATTGATGACAGCCTGAGTCACATATACTGGCAAGATAGTCTTAAAACATATAGGAAGGCCCTCTGTAATGCCAGAGCCGCCTATTACTCAGCATTAATAGAAGAGAATAAAAACTGCCCTAGGTTCCTTTTCAGCACTTTGGCCAGGCTGACAAAGAGTCATAACTCTACTGATCCATGTATTCCTATAGCTCTCAGTAGTAACGACTTTATGAGCTTCTTTAATGACAAAATTCTAACTATTAAAGACAAAATTGACCATCTGCTGCCCTCAACAAGCACCGTTCTCTCCCCAAACACAGGAACCTTGGTAACGGCAGTAAATCCTGACATATATTTGGACTGTTTTTCTCCAGTAGACTTGTCTGAACTAACTTCAATGATTTGTTCAGCTAAACCATCAACCTGTCTCTTAGATCCCATCCCAACTAGGCTGCTTAAGGAAGCCTTACCCTTAGTGAGCACTTCTTTACTAGATATGATCAATCTGTCTTTAGTAACAGGCTATGTACCACAGTCCTTTAAAGTAGCTGTAATTAAACCTCTTCTTAAGAAGCCTACTCTTGATTCAGGTGTTTTAGCCAATTATAGACCTATATCTAACCTTCCATTTCTATCCAAGATCCTTGAGAAAGCAGTCTCTAATCAGTTATGTGACTTTCTACATAACAATAGTTTATTTGAGGATTTTCAGTCAGGATTTAGAGCGCATCATAGCACAGAGACAGCACTGGTGAAAGTCACAAATGACCTCCTAACTGCATCAGACAAAGGATTTGTCTCTATACTTGTCCTGTTAGATCTTAGTGCTGCATTTGACACAATTGACCATCAAATCCTTTTGCAGAGACTGGAACATTTAATTGGCATTAAAGGAACTGCATTAAGCTGGTTTAAGTCCTATTTATCAGACCGATTTCAGTTTGTACATGTTAATGATGAATCCTCCGTGAAGGCAAAAGTTAGACACGGAGTTCCACAAGGTTCTGTACTTGGACCAATTCTATTCACCTTATATATGCTTCCTTTAGGTAATATTATTAGGAAACACTCCATAAATTTTCATTGTTACGCAGACGATACCCAATTATATTTATCAATGAAGCCTGATGAACCCAATCAGTTAAACAAACTCCAAACATGCCTTAACGACATAAAGACCTGGATGACCTGCAATTTTCTACTACTAAATTCAGATAAAACTGAAGTTATTGTGCTTGGCCCTAAACACCTTAGAAACACATTATCTAATGATAAAGCTGCTCTGGATGGCATTACCCTGGCCTCCAGCACCACCGTAAGGAATCTGGGAGTTATCTTTGATCAGGATATGTCCTTTAACTCCCACATAAATCAAATCTCAAGGACTGCCTTTTTTCACTTACGTAATATCACAAAAATCAGGCACATCCTGTCCCTAAACTTCTAGGCTGGATTATTGCAATTCCTTATTATCAGGCTGCCCTAACAAGTCTCTAAAGACTCTCCAGCTGGTCCAGAATGCAGCTGCACGTGTTCTGACTAAAACTAGAAAAAGAGACCACATTTCTCCCGTTTTAGCTTCACTACATTGGCTTCCTGTAAAATCTAGAATAGAATTTAAAATCCTTCTCCTAACTTACAAAGCCCTTAATGGTCAGGCACCATCATATCTTGAAGAGCTCATAGTACCGTATTATCCCACTAGAACACTGCGCTCCCAGTATGCAGGCTTACTGGTGGTCCCTACAGTCTTTAAAAGTAGAATGGGAGGCAGAGCCTTCAGCTATCAGGCTCCTCTTCTATGGAACCATCTACCGGATTCAGTCCGGGGTGCAGACACCCTCTCTATGTTTAAGAGTAGGCTTAAAACTTTCCTTTTTGATAAAGCTTATAGTTAGGGCCGACCAGGCTCGTCTTGGATCAGCCCTTAGTTATGCTGCTATAGGCCTAGACTACTGGGGGACTTCCCATGATGCACTGAGCTCCTCTCTCCTCCTCCTCCTCTCCATCTGTATGCATTCATGTAACATCAATGCATGTCACTAACTTTGCTTCTTCCCCGGAGTTTTTCTGTGCTTTCTCATCTCACAGAAAAACCTGGGTCCCGGGCCAAACCTTCGCGGTCCTTCACAGTCCTGATGGCATCCTTCCCTGGCTGTTGCTGCTTGTGCTTGTTGTTGTTTGTTGTTGTCATTGTTTTTCTTCTGTCCCCCCTCCCCCTTTCCCTCTCTCTTTCTCTCTCTCAACCCAACCGGTCAAAGCAGATGGCCGCCCACCAAGAGCCGGGGTCTGCTTGAGGTTTCTACCCGTTAAAGGGGAGTTTTTCCTTACCGCTGTCGCCAAGTGCTGCTCATGGGAGAATTGTTGGGTCTCTGTAAATTAAAGAGTACGGTCTTGACCTGCTCTATGTGAAAAGTGCCTTGAGATGACTTCTGTTGTGATATGGCGCTATATAAATAAAGATTGATTGATTGATTGATTGATTGATATACAGTATGTGTGTAAATATATATATTTGGGGTTTTTTTGGTACCATGCAGGTTTTTTTCCTGCTCCTCCTTTTTTGTTTTTATTTAATTTTTTTAAAGTTCAACTAATTTATGCATCACTGTTGCAATTGTATTACACATTACTGTTATTTTTCTATGTTACTACAGGGGTGGTTGTCATTGTATTGTATTGTTATTTCTTGTTGTGTGTGTTTTTTTTAGATATTGCCAATAAAATTTAACATCATAAAAAAAAGAAACACAAAAATTAAATAAAACCTGTTGGTCATGAATCTTTAGAGGTGTTGGTAGAGTGACAGCATTTATTGGAAGAGGTGTGACAAAGGTCCGCCCCTCACCTGAGACAAACCAGGAAACAGTTTGTTATTCTTCGTCTCTAAAGAGACACACAGTCTGAAAAGAGACAATCAGAATCAGATTCACCTTCAGAATGACTGACTTCTGTGAGTAAAATAATCTTATTTTATTAATCTTTTTTGGTTATGATTTGAACTGAAAACAAACTGAACTTAATGTTATTTTAGTTGGAAAAACTGAACTGAACTGAATTATATTTGAAAGGGGAAACCTGTACTGGAGTTTTTAGTTGGAGTATATTGTTTTGTTGTGGAGTGTTCTTCAGAGACTGTGGGATTTTGGGGATTATAAAAACATGCTGGAATATATGAATATTCTTGCCTTAATATTTTGTGTTTGTTGTCCATGTTTGGGTTTGTACAGTTTATTTTTATTCAGTGTGAAGGGAATATGTTAAGTATTGTTGCTTCAGCCTGCATCCTTTGTGAAGACTGACTAAACTATTGACTGAGTACAAAAACCTGACTACTGACAACATGGCAGGAGAGAGATCTGGCACCCTGAAAACACAACAAGTCCAACCGTCTTAAGCTGAGGCAGCAAAAGCAGCGATGATCCGATGGTGCAAGACTTGCTGGGTGTGTCAGTAAACACTCTCGGTGCCACCAGAGAGCACCAGAACAAGTTCATCAGCATGCCGTCATTTCTTACATGTGTTGGTACTTTCCTTTTTGGTTTGGGGGAAATTTGCCAAATCTTAACCAGATCAACCAGAACAATATTCCCTCCTTTATGTAGCCAAAGCTCCTGTAAAGCTTTCACAATAAATGCTCCATTACAGCAGAACTTCCCCTCTCAATGAGTTTATTTATAAGCTTCATAAAGGTCAAGATGTTCTGTACTGTACAGATAAAATCAGGTAAAACCTGTTAGTCATTAATCTTTAGAGGAGTTGGTTGGTGTATCTTTGAACTTTGGAATGAAACACACTCTGTTTTACATGTGAAGCAACAGCATTTATCAGAAGAGATCTGACAAAGCTCCGCCCCTCAGCTGACTCATCTGAGACAAAGCAGGAAACAGTTTATTCTTCGTCTCTAAAGAGACACACAGACTGAAAAACAGACGATCAGATTCACCTTCAGACCAAACTAACAGCTTCCTCTGAGTGAGAACAGCTACAGGAGAGAAAAGTGGAAACTAGAACTCTGCTGCTTCAACCTGCTGACTCTCCACACACTGAATGTGAGTTTGACTAAAAACTGGAGTCAAAGTGAAAGTAAATGTCAGTGAGGTTAGTAGAGGAGGGAGGGGAGCCATGACTGACTGTACTTTCTGTCTGCTGTGTTTTCAGATTCACTCGGAGACAAAATGTCTTCCAGATCAGAGGAGGATCTCTGCTGTCCGGTCTGTCAGGACGTCTTTAGAGATCCTGTTCTTCTGTCATGTAGCCACAGCTTCTGTAAAGACTGTCTGAAGAGCTGGTGGAGACAGAAACAAACACGTGAGTGTCCAGTTTGTAAGAGAAGATCTTCAAGGGAACAACCACCTGTTAGTCTGGTGTTAAAGAACCTGTGTGAGTCCTTCTTACAGGACAGAGATCAGAGAGCTTCAGAGGCTCTCTGCAGTCTGCACTCTGAGAAACTCAAACTCTTCTGTCTGGACCATCAGCAGCCAGTGTGTCTCGTCTGCAGAGATTCAGAAAAACACACCAACCACATAATCAGACCCATCGATGAAGCTGCACGACAACACAAGAAGAAACTTGAGGAAACTCTGGAGCCTTTAAAGAAGAAGTTAAAGGTTTGTGAACAAGTTAAAGTGAAGTTTGTTCAAACAGCAGAACGCATTAAGGTCCAGGCCCGACACACAGAGAGGCAGATTAAGGAGCAGTTTAAGAAGCTTCACCAGTTTCTAGAAGAGGAAGAGGAGGCCAGGATGGCTGCTCTGAGGGAGGAAGAGGAGCAGAAGAGTCAGATGATGAAGGAGAAGATGGAGGCTCTGAGCAGAGAGATAGCAGCTCTTTCACACACAGTCAGAGCCACAGAGGAGGAGCTGAGAGCTGAAGACGTCTCATTCCTGCACAACTACAAGGCTGCAGTGGAAAGAGTCCAGCGCTGCCCCCTGCTGGATGATCCACAGCTGCTCTCAGGAGCTCTGATAGACCAGGCCAAACACCTGGGCAACCTGACCTTCAACATCTGGAACAACATGAAGGAGATGGTCTCCTACACTCCTGTCATTCTGGATCCAAACACTGCTTATCCAAAACTCATCCTGTCTGATGATCTGACCAGTGTGAGACTAGGAGAGAAACAGCAGCTTCCTGATAATCCAGAAAGGTTTAACTTCCTTTCTGTTCTGGGCTCTGAGGGCTTTAACTCAGGGACTCACAGCTGGGATGTCGAGGTTGGAGACAATACATTCTGGTCACTGGGTGTGTTATCAGAGTCTGTCCAGAGGAAGGGAGGCAGACAGTCTGGATTATGGGAAATATGGTTCGATCAAGGTAAATACTCAGCATGTTCACCACCAGCTCAGCCCACTGTTCTCCCAGTGAAGAAGAAGTTCCAGAGGATCAGAGTGAATCTGGTCTGGAACAGAGGAAATCTGTCGTTCTCTGATCCTGATACTAACACACACATACACACCTTCACAGACACTTTCACTGACACACTGTTTCCATTCATTCACACTGTGGATAAACTCCCACTGAAGATTTCCCCACTGAAGGTCTCTGTGACAGTGGAACAGAGCAGTTAGAGACGACGATGATGATGATGATGATGATGGTTCTTATAATTACTGTCATTTATTTCTTAAAGGGAAAAGTGGCTGAATTTAACCTCTGAAGCTTCTGTCCTGCTGCTGTCTCATTATTCCAAAATATGTTCATGTTGTTTTAATTGTTGTTTTAGTCAAATATAAAATGATTTGACTTATTTTCTGATCTTTATATTTGGTTTCTTCAGCTTTTAGTTTTCTTATTGATACTGTATCATTTTTAATTGTTGTTAATGTTTCCTGATGTCGACACTGTAGGTTTGAAAACAGTTTACAGGTTCACACAGTGAAAAACATCATCTTCATATAATTGTAACTAAATATATTCAGTTCCAGCTCTGGCTTATCCATCTCTGTTCCAGGTCAGAAATACAGCAGGTCTCATCTGTACAACTTAATACAAAAGAACTTCACAATTACATATTTTTAGATGTTTATTTGCACAAGAAACTTTTCAAAAGCAAATTTTTATCAGATTTATGAACTTGAAGTTGAATATATAATGTATATGTAAAATACTGATATTAAGCCAAGTTGTGAGGTATTTAATTGTAATTGTTTGACATTTGTTCAGATTGTTTGGTATTTGTTTGTGGATTGGACAATATATTTGTAAACACCATCATACACATTTATAAATCATGTTTTTTATTTGTAGATCATGTGATGCACATTTGTCACCATTAATGGGACCAATTTCTCTCCATATCCCTTCAGTGGTTCAGTCCATTTCCAGCCTCACTGGAAATTTGTTTGTCATTTGTATTGTTGTGACACTGAGCACTGGATCAATGCAGCCTTCTGATTCCCCGTCCTGTTTCCTCACATTTTCATTTTGTGTTTGAGTTTTAACACTGATCAAAAATGGTTTCACTCCCACACAGAATTTATACATTCAAACTTGTTCCTGCTTGTTTATCAAGTTGTTTATGCAGCTGAACTGAGTATTTAGAGTTATATAAGGTGTTATTAGTGTGGTTGGGAAGCCTGCCAGTTGTCACACAGGTCAGAGAACAGTTGTATGTTCGGCCACTAATGGAGGCAATGAACCACAAACTACAGGAAGGTTTCATGGTGTGTTGAGCAAATACTTCAAACTGAACTAATGTTGTTCAGTACTGATAAACAGTTAATTTGTGGTATTTGTGTTGAGAGTAGAAGTTGAGGTACATTCTTTAAATATTTCTTTGATTTGGCTCCACTTGCAGCCACATTTTTCCTTTAAATTGTGTTGCTTTTAGCTCTTTTTGCTAAACAATAAATGGATTTAACTGAAAGATTTCCCTGGTATTTTTTGGTTGTAACAAAAACAGATTAGACAGAAGAGGGTAAGAGGTTTATACATATGACCTCCCTTCAACTTAAGAAAAAAAAACCCCAAGAACTAATAAATACAACATGATTTAACAAAATATTAAGTAAAGAAATGACATTAAGAAACACTAAATGAACAGAGGAGTTCACTGATCAGTTCTGAAGATATTTAGTGTGAGAAAATATTAAAATCAGTCTCAAACAACCCAACCTGTGACCTCCATATACACGTGACAACATTATATTTTACTGTTGAGGCTTTGTGTATCTTTTGAATGTCATATGCACATTGTTTTATACAAGAAACAAAACATCTGAGATTTTTTAGCTAAATCTTGTTGTGTGTAACACAAAATAATAGATTGCCAAAGTTAACCTGATGTTTTGGTGTATTTTATGTATTTTAAAAGCCCATCTAGGGATAATTAAAATAATAATAATTTTATTTATATAGCACCATTCATATGGGAAATGCAGCTCAAAGTGGTTCAAATGAAATAAGACACTGAATAAACATAAAAACATGAATGTAACATGAGATGAGAAATAAAACCCACTTGATAATAATAATAAAATAAGATAAAATAAAGTGAAAATAGGATATATAGAATGTGTTCTTCAGTGGTGGTAATTTGAGACTTGTGTATGTTAGTATTTCACCATGTGTTCACAATCTATAAATCAGCACCCAGGTCTCTGAAGCCATAAGCATAACAGAACCTCCCTTTTCCCAACGGACACAGACTCACTAACGGCCTTGATTAATTGAAATAAGCCTCTTTCAACTTATGCCAGACGTCTTCTCATGGGTTTAACCTCACTGTGGGTCTTATCGGTTTTGGACGCAACCTGAAGATGCCCCAAAAAGAAGCCACCCCTGGTGGTGCTGTTGGGGTTAAAAAACAGACACCACAGTCTTTTGTTCTTAAACCTACCAACCACTGACCTTAGCACCCATGTAAAATAATGTTGAAAAAGAAATACACCTGATAACAACAACAAAAATAAGATCAATTTAAAGCTGCAAGCAGCGATGAACAGGCCATCGCACCTCCGTGCACGTCAGGCTGGGATGCAATCGAAGGGCTCCTGTCACGGGCATATAGATGTCTTCAGACCCGGGCTGTTTTCAGACAATGCAAGAAGGAGATAAACATCACTTCCTTTGTCCACTATTTTGCCTGCTGCTGGGGCTGCTTTGCTGAAATTTCGCAGGGGGCGCTATTCAGCCAGTTTGCATCACTGATGGAATATTGTCATTTAGACGTGTTCAGGCCGGGACTCTTATCAAACATGTAAAGTTTGGTGCAGACTGGTGCATTTACAATAAAGTTATAGCAACTTCCTCTGTCATGGCAAAACACCATATCTCAACAGTGTGAGGATGAGAATTTTCTGCAGGGTGAGACATGTCTGTCTCGTTCACACCTGTGTCATTAAAATCATGCAAGTTTTGGGCCCATTCACTTGAATTTCAATTAATAAATTGAAAACTCTTGATGATTTTGTGTGTAAAACAAATGAATTTCCTAATTTTCATCAAGTCTATTTTTAGAAAAGTAAAGACTTTTAACCCACATGACCTGGTCAAAGTTTGCTTGAAATGTGTACTGTCAGGTGTGTAGAGACAAAAGTAACTGCAGCTGGACACAGAAAAATACTCATATATTTGAATGGAGAGTGTGAGTGAACCGCTAGGTGCTCGGGCCCTAATAAAGGAAAAACTGCAGTACAGAGCAACAAATTTTAGTTTTGATGGTATTTTTCTGCAGCACTTTATCACTAAACTGTCACTCTCACTCCATTTTTCCCCTTCCCCTCATAGGTCATCCCCACTACTGAATTATAAATATAAGACCTATAATTATTGTAAAATAAATGATAATAACACCAAACTCCATACAAAGTTTGTATATAATGTACTGTATGTATATAAGCCTTTCTGCTGTATCCTACAAAAATGAGCTGCATTCAACCCCCACACCAGTGGCGGCTGGTGACTCAAAAAATTGGGGAGGACAGGAGGAAAACCAACATACTGCATCAAACTATATGATTGTCCCCCACCTGATGAAATCGGAGGGGTGGGGGGGCAATTTTATATGCCAATAAAACAATTTGCTTTCAGAAACAAAAATCTGAGTAGTGTAAAGGCTGCTTCTTTAAAGACATTTAGCATATACATATTGTTTCTAAACAAAGAAGAGCTCATTTTAGCCATGGACTGGTTCAGATGTGTGATTTTACCAACAAAGTGAAATTCAAATTTATAGTATTGTTCTATTGTGACAACAGATTTATGTTCTCATCAAAAACAGACAAGATGTCACATGATTTACACGTGTATTCCTATGTATTTTCTTAGTATACAGAAATATATAAAGTACCATATAAAGCTTATAATGTGATACAGGAACAGATCAGTGCTGAACACTAGAAAGACTGAACACTAAAAACATTCACAGATCTAAAAGTGTGGGTTCACATCAGAAAGTATTAATGCATATATCAAATCAATCAATGTATCAAATACATGACTTACACACTCTTAACTATGTGCATGACATACAAAATATAGTCTACAAAGCTAACATGTTAACACTAGGGGTGCAACGGATCACAAAGCTCACGGTTTGGATCGTATCACGGATTTGAGTCACGGATCGGATCATTTTTAGGATCAGCAAAAAAAAAGGGAGGGAGACAAATAAATCTTTGTTTTCTATTTATTCTGTAACACGTACAGCACGAAACACCAATGAACTTTTGCCCATGGTCTTAAATGAAAACATTCAAGACAAACAACATTTAAGATGTCCAATGTTTAAATAAAATAAAATAAAATATATGAAATATTCAGTGCTCAATTATTGCAATATGAGGCATGATACCTTCCTCTTTTAAACATGGTAGTGAATGAAACAGCCTCTGTCCACATCATCAAAACTTGATGATAACTTAGAAACATGAACACACGTCTTGTCCTGCAGCTTGTTGAACGAGCCACCAAACAAACATTCACCGCTAACATCAGTTAGCAGCTAGATGCTTATTAGCTGCTCAGCTGCAGTACATCAAACAGCAGGTAAACATACCTACAGATGTTGCTTCGGACCCGTTAGATGCTGGTTTGATCGTTACCCTTCAAAATCCCTGTTAGCAACACGCTGTCTGCCCATGACTTGTACTTACAGCAGTTTGTTTACTTTCTCTTAAGACATACATTAAATTTTTACAATTAATCCGCAGTTCATATGCCTGCCGAACCGTGGGGGGCGATCCGTACAGATCACGGATCAACTACGATCAGTTACGCCACTAGTTAACACTTGTTATTCTAGTCACTTAAAGCTTATTACTCAATATACGGCTCAGCTTAAAAACGAACTAAAGAAACTGTCAGAAGCAAGCAGGCAGACCCCCTGCACACTAATCATACAACATCAACAGGTGACTGAACAACCACTCAATTACAACTTGGATCAATTCCACATGAATGAGTGAGTCTAGACAGCTCACTGTAACTACAAGCAAACTACCCACAACACATTATATATATATATATATATATATATATATATATATATATATATGCTGCATTCTTGTTAAGGAGATAAATTCACACAACAGCCACACAGAGACATTTAACCATCAGAGATGAAATTAGCGACCAAAGAGACAGAGAGAGAGAAGCTGTATCTGACTCACGTTATCTGATGTCTTCTTCTTTCTATCATGGAGATGAAGTATTCCTGTCATAACATCCATTTGTGACTGTTAGTCATCTTGTTTGTTAGTCAACAAAACTTTATGGCTGCTGCTTAACCAGTCTGATATCATTAGCAACAATGACAAACAAGCTAACTCTCCTTGTTGTTTCTCCAGTTGCTTCTCTCTCCAGCTGCTCCCTGGCAGTGTCCTGCTGCTGCTGCGCTGCACAGTCCAGATAATTTCTCCCGTTAGCTTAACAACAGTCCTTAACAGTCCTTCCATGGATGTAGAAAGAGTCCTTCAGGCTGCTACAACAAGCCAGCTGTTGCATTGGCTAACACAAGGAGATATCTACTGCTGCTACTCTGCCTTTCAGTGGAGAGAATTGAAGATGAATTCTGGAATCTGTCATTGGACCAAGTTGATGTCAATATTGCATTCTGGTTGTTGATTGGTTAGGGAGGCCATCCTCCCTTTGAGCATCATTTCACGTGTCTCTTCCAAAGAAGAGAGAAAAAATATGTTGTAAATAATACTGAGATTTGGTAATGATTTATTTCAACCAAATATTCTTTTTTATATTTTATCTCCCTCTTGCCTCTCAAAAAATAGAGGAGGATCAACGTCCTCTGCCTCCATCAACAAATGATGGCATAACGACACAACAACACACCACGACTGACTAACTGGAAGTGAGAGATGGTTTGCTGAAACACAATGTTAGAGATAATTTATGTAATTATGAGAAGTGTAAGTGAGGAAAAAGACCTGCAACGGTCTTGCAGCGCGAGCACCAGGATGTTGACTTCAGTTTATCTGATGGCCACAGGTATCACTAATGAGAAGGAATTTCTGATTCCTACATACAGAACCTTTAAAGTGAATAACAGAACAACATAAGAAATGACTCCACACACTGACTGGCATAGCTTAACAAAATATACATGAAAATAATTTAAGTACACAAGTAACACTTCTCCCACTCAGTCCAGTCTTCACAAAACAGGGAGAAAAGTCTGAGAGCATCTGGTGGACAACGGCAACAAAGGAATGTAAAACCAGACTGACAGAACCATGACAGCAATACTTTAACTACATCTGATAATAAGTATTAAGCTCATAATACTTATGTACTTTTACTATAGTAGGATTTTTCATGCAGGACTTTTACTTGAAATGGAGTTTTTTTAAATAGCTGTATTGGTACTTTTACTGCAGTAAAGGATCTGAATTCTTGGCCAAATTCAAAGCTGACACAGAGAGACGGTCCCTTCTTTTCCTCTCCCTGTGGGGCAGGGCAAATGTGCTTGAAATGAACTGTACACCAAAATTCAACTATCTTTTACAGGCACCAGCTGCTGAAATTCCCTTCAAGTATTTTAAACAATTTGACAGACTGTGCAACACATTTCTCTGAAATGGCAAATTACAGAGACCAGTGGATGAAGGAGGGATTGGTATCCCAAACCTTGTACTATCATTACGCCTTTGGCCTCCGGCACATGGCCCACTGGTCCCTACGTATTTAACATGCACCTCCCTAGTATGCCACTGAGAGTTCTTTATGCAGACCTATACAGCCTCTTCACTTTATTATAGCTAAGCTGACAGCAGATGAACAAACTCATCCAATACTATCTCATATGCAGCGGTTATAGAGGAAGATTACAGCTATTTGTGAAGTGGATTTGCACCGCTACCTTGCAGCCTCTATTGGTTAAACCAGAAACTGTGCATAGACGGTTCGGCGTTCATTTGGAGGATGCGGTTTGACAAGGGGGTCAAGACTCAGGACAGTCTCCTCCCATTCTAACTCCAGAGAGCCCCCCAGTGGTGACACAATGATGACAAAGACTAAAAGAGCTTAAATCTCAGAAAACACTGGATTAAAGGACTTTTCCTTGTTTACAATTTAACCTCATCAGTTTGTTTTGATGAGCTGGGAAATTCCTATCTATTCCAAATTCTCCTTCTAACCACACACACACACACACACACACACACACACACACACACTTATTCTTCCCCTTTTGTGTTTCACTCTGGTGTGACTCCAGATAAGAACATTTGCCAGATGCCAGTGGTAAATTAATGGCAGGCTTTGCTTGAGTTTCTGTGTTTCTTAAGCCAAAGTTTGAATAAACATGAAAGATATAACCACCTTGTAAACTTTATATTATTGGTCATAAAGTAATGCTGGTCAAAATGGTCTAACTCTGAATTTTCTGTGATAAATCATAGCTAAGATACTCATGTTTAAATGACCACACATTACACTTACCAACAGTGCCACCCAGTGGTCAGTTAATAATAAAGCTTTGAACACTGAAGAGAGGCGTCTATAATATAGTACAATACTTTCTGCTTATGTTATTCACTAAACTGCTGTTGAACTCTATATGATTGTAGAAATTTGATGTGTGTATGAAGGATTACTTTGATAAGTGAAGAATTAACATTAGTAATTATAAAATAAGATTTAGTTAACATTAAAAGTAGGTTTGTTAAATAACTAAAGCATGTTTTCGTTAGACTGAACTGATCACTGTTTAACCTTTTTGTATGAGATCATGTTAATAGAAGTATAGTCAACAGATAGTCAAGACTGCATTTTAATTTTATTATGTAACTTAATCAAGTTCGTCAAATCATATAGTGATTACGTTATAGATGTGTGTGTCTCTGAATATTTGAGTGATGTATTAAACTATGCAATTCATGTTTAAATGTGAATGACCACAGTGAAAAGTAGAAACTTTAATTTAAACTTAATCTCACTGAAAAACACGCCCCTACTGAAGGCCAGGATAAAATAACGTGTCGGCCTCATAGAATGTAAAAAATATGGATGTAGTCACCGTGACGTCACCCGTTGGTTTGTGAACTTCTGTTTTGAAGCCTCGAGTGTAGCGATTTGACCGTCGCCATCTTTGATTTGGCCGTCGCCATGTTTGATTTTTGGAGTCAGAAGTGACCATATTTGGACGAGAGGGTGTAGCTGACCATAGCGCTAGCTGCTAACTCTGTTAGCACAGTGCATTTACAATCTATGGTTAACAGTGATCATGCTAATGCTAATGTTAATTTTCGCTAGCGAAAAACAGGCATAAAACCGTTAAAACAAAATGTACTCACCATAAAATCTGATCATCCGACTCATTGATGGGTCTTTTATTAAAACCAAACGCTGAACAAGACTTTTTTTAGGTGATCACAATGTAACAATTAACTTGCGTGCACTGAACAAAAACTGTGAAATAGCAGCAGCTATGCCTATACGCAATGGTTACATTACATAATCAACATCGTCGCCATGGTAGCGACTTCTCAATCACAACGTAGCCACGCCCTAAAGCATACGCTGCTTTATCTTCTATTTTACTCTAAATGGGACCATAATTTACAAAATGAACATCATGCTGTATTGAAGAAGACGTGAAACTAGCGATTGAGATCATAAACTCATCAGGAAACAGTTCACTGAAGTAATAAATCAAGAGAGAAGTAGGGTCGTGTTCTCAAAGACTTCCATACAATCTGACTTCTTTTTGCAGCCAGTAGAGATATAGAAAATTCCCTTCTCCCCTGCTCTTGGTGTTCTGGGTGACCCTTCTCTTTCGAGGGATTTATCACAATCGGACGCAGAGTGGGTTCATGATGGGCTGTGTGAGTGGAGATCCCCGTCAGCTCCATCTGTGAATGTCTGGTTTAATCAGCTCAGCAAGGTGGCAGCAATAGAAAGTCTATCCTTTAGGACTCATGAATAAGGTAGACTGCTGTCTTTTAAAAAGGTAGAAGTGTGGATCCCATATAAGGATCCTGATTGAGTTTGTGGCCTAGCCTAGCTTCCTGACCTGTAACCAACTTACACCTGTATTTACTTTGGATCACTTTACTTGGTGTATCTTGTGACCCTCCACCATTGATGACAGCCTGAGTCACATATACAGTATGTGTGTAAATATATATATTTGGGTTTTTTTGGTACCATGTAGGTTTTTTTCCTGCTCCTCCTTTTTTATTTTCATTTAATTTTTTTAAAACTTCGTCTAATTTACGCATCACATTACTGTTATTTTTCTATGTTACTACAGGGGTGCTTGTCATTGTATTGTGTTGTTATTTCTTGTTGTGTGTGTTTTTTTAGATATTGCCAATAAAACTTATAATCATAAAAAAAAAAAAAAATTAGATAAAACCTGTCGGTCATGAATCTTTAGAGGTGTTGGTAGAGTGACAGCATTTATTGGAAGAGGCGTGACAAAGGTCCACCTCTCACCTGAGACAAACCAGGAAACAGTTTGTTATTCTTCATCTCTAAAGAGACACACAGTCTGGAAAAGAGACAATTAGAATCAGATTCACCTTCAGAATGACTGACTTCTGTGAGTAAAATGATCTTATTTTATTAAAAGCCTTTTTTGGTTATGATTTGAACTGAAAACAAACTGAACTTAATGTTATTTTAGTTGGAAAAACTGAACTGAACTGAATTATATTTGAAAGGGGAAACCTGTACTGGAGTTTTTAGTTGGAGTATTTTGTTTTTTTTGTGGAGTGTTCTTCAGAGACTGTGGGATTTTGGGGATTATAAAAACGTGCTGGAATATATGAATATTCTTGCCTTAATATTTTGTGTTTGTTGTCCATGTTTGGGTTTGTACAGTTTATTTTTATTCAGTGTGAAGACTGACTAAACTATTGACTGAGTACAAAAACCTGACTACTGACAACATGGCAGGAGAGAGATCTGGCACCCTGAAAACACAACCAGTCAAACCGTCACAAGCTGAGGCAGCAAAAGCAGCGATGATCCGATGGTGCAAGACTTGCTGGGTGTGTCAGTAAACACTCTCAGTGCCACCAGAGAGCACCAGAACAAGTTCATCAGCATGCCGTCATTTCTTACATGTGTTGGTACTTTCCTTTTTGGTTTGGGGGAAATTTGCCAAATCTTAACTAGATCAACCAGAACAATATTCCCTCCTTTGTGTATCCAAAGCTCCTGTAAAGCTTTCACAATAAATGCTTCGTCACAACAGAACTTCCTCTCTCAATGAGTTTATTTATAAGGTTCATAAAGGTCAAGATGTTCTGTACTGTACAGATAAAATCAGGTAAAACCTGTTAATCATTAATCTTTAGAGGAGTTGGTTGGTGTATCTTTGAACTTTTAAATGAAACACACTCTGTTTTACATGTGAAGCAACAGCATTTATCAGAAGAGATCTGACAAAGCTCCGCCCCTCAGCTGACTCACCTGAGACAAAGTAGGAAACAGTTTATTCTTCGTCTCTAAAGAGACACACAGACTGAAAAACAGACGATCAGATTCACCTTCAGACCAAACTAACAGCTTCCTCTGAGTGAGAACAGCTACAGGAGAGAAAAGTGAAAACTAGAACTCTGCTGCTTCAACCTGCTGACTCTCCACACACTGAATGTGAGTTTGACTAAAAACTGGAGTCAAAGTGAAAGTAAATGTCAGTGAGGTTAGTAGAGGAAGGAGGAGAGCCATGACTGACTGTACTTTCTGTCTGCTGTGTTTTCAGATTCACTCGGAGACAAAATGTCTTCCAGATCAGAGGAGGATCTCTGCTGTCCGGTCTGTCAGGACGTCTTTAGAGATCCTGTTGTTCTGTCATGTAGCCACAGCTTCTGTAAAGACTGTCTGAAGAGCTGGTGGAGACAGAAACAAACACGTGAGTGTCCAGTTTGTAAGAGAAGATCTTCAAAGGAACAACCACCTTGTAACCTGGTGTTAAAGAACCTGTGTGAGTCCTTCTTACAGGACAGAGATCAGAGAGCTTCAGAGGCTCTCTGCAGTCTGCACTCTGAGAAACTCAAACTCTTCTGTCTGGACCATCAGCAGCCAGTGTGTCTCGTCTGCAGAGATTCAGAAAAACACACCAACCACAGATTCAGACCCGTCGATGAAGCTGCACGACAACACAAGAAGAAACTTGAGGAAACTCTGAAGCCTTTAAAGAAGAAGTTAAAGGTTTGTGAAGAAGTTAAAGTGAAGTTTGATCAAACAGCAGAACACATTAAGGTCCAGGCCCGACACACAGAGAGGCAGATTAAGGAGCAGTTTAAGAAGCTTCACCAGTTTCTAGAAGAGGAAGAGGAGGCCAGGATGGCTGCTCTGAGGGAGGAAGAGGAGCAGAAGAGTCAGATGATGAAGGAGAAGATGGAGGCTCTGAGCAGAGAGATAGCAGCTCTTTCACACACAGTCAGAGCCACAGAGGAGGAGCTGAGAGCTGAAGACGTCTCATTCCTGCACAACTACAAGGCTGCAGTGGAAAGAGTCCAGCGCTGCCCCCTGCTGGATGATCCACAGCTGCCCTCAGGAGCTCTGATAGACCAGGCCAAACACCTGGGCAACCTGACCTTCAACATCTGGCACAACATGAAGGAGATGGTCTCCTACACTCCTGTCATTCTGGATCCAAACACTGCTGATCCAAGACTCATCCTGTCTGATGATCTGACCAGTGTGAGATATGGAGGGAAACAGCAGCTTCCTGATAATCCAGAGAGGTTTGACTCCTACTCTGTTCTGGGCTCTGAGGGCTTTAACTCAGGGACTCACAGCTGGGATGTCGAGGTTGGAGACAATACATTCTGGATACTGGGTGTGTTATCAGAGTCTGTCCAGAGGAAGGGAGACGTATGGTCTGGATTATGGAGAATAGGGTTCTATGGAGGTAAATACTCAGCATGGTCACCATCAGCTCAGCCCACTGTTCTCTCAGTGAAGAAGAAGTTCCAGAGGATCAGAGTGAATCTGGACTGGAACAGAGGAAATCTGTCATTCTCTGATCCTGATACTAACAAACACATACACACCTTCACACACACTTTCACTGACACACTGTTTCCATTCATTCACACTGTGAATAAACTCCCACTGAAGATTTCCCCACTGAAGGTCTCTGTGACAGTGAAACAGAGCAGTAAGAGACGATGATGATGATGATGATGATGATGGTTCTTATAATTACTGTCATTTATTTCTTAAAGGGAAAAGTCGCTGAATTTAACCTCTGAAGCTTCTGTCCTGCTGCTGTCTCATTATTCCAAAATATGTTCATGTTGTTTTAGTTGTTTTTGTCAAATATAAAATGATTTGACTTATTTTCTGATCTTTATATTTGGTTTCTTCAGCTTTTAGTTTTCTTATTGAAACTGTTTCATTTTAAATTATTGTTAATGTTTCCTGATGTCGACACTGTAGGTTTGAAAACAGTTTACAGGTTCACACAGTGAAAAACATCATCTTCATATAATTGTAACTAAATATATTCAGTTCCAGCTCTGGCTTATCCATCTCTGTTCCAGGTCAGAAATACAGCAGGTCTCATCTATACAACTTAATGCAAAAGAACTTCATAATTACATATTTTTAGATGTTTATATGCGCAGGAAGCTTTTGAAAAGCATTTTTTAAATCAGATTTATGAACTTGAAGTTGAATATATACTGTATATGTAAAATACTGATATTAAGCCAAGTTGTGAGGTATTTAATTGTAATTGTTTGACATTTGTTCAGATTGTTTGGTATTTGTTTGTGGATTGGACAATATATTCGTAAACACCATCATACACATTTATAAATCACATTTTTATTTGTAGATCATGTGATGCGCATTTGTCACCATTATTGGGACCAATTTCTCTCCATATCCCTTCAGTGGTTCAGTCCATTTCCAGCCTCACTGGAAATTTGTTTGTCATTTGTATTGTTATGACACTGAGCACTGCATCACCACATCCTTCCCATTCCCCGTCCTGTTTCCTCACATTATCATTTTGTGTTTGAGTTTTAGCCATAGAATATAAAAAATATGGACGTAGCCATGGTGACGTGACTCACTGGTTTCTGAAGAGTGGTTTTGAAGCTCAAAGTGGGCGGCTCCAGCTGTCGCCATCTTCACAGCGCCTGACTCTGCCCAACTCCCAGCTAATCCAAAATGGACAAAGAGGCGGAGCTGAAGCCTGGTTGCTGAAACAAGCCACCTAGCTGCTAGTGACCTGTCACTCAAAGCAGCCACATCATTAATTATGCATAACTTTGCATCTTAATAAAATTTAAACGAGTGAGTTATTAAAAAATTCAACCCCTGTACATTTGTCATGAAGGGGGAAATTAGCTGTAGCCGTTTTTTGTACCAGACTGTAAACATGTTTATTTCTGCTGTAAATTTGGGCTTTTTAACATGGGGGTCTATGGAGAATGACTTGCTTTTGGAGCCTCAAGTGGCCATTCAAGGAACTGCAGTTTTTGGCTTCATTTTACAGCCTTGGAGGTTGCCGCTTGGTCGGCCTCTGCCCGGGGCTTTTTCTTTTTCTATCTCCTCGGAGATTCATGTCACGTCCCTAAGGGCTTCCGCCATCTTAACTTTCTCCATACTTTTTCTCTTTCGTATCATGTGATCTCCTAAGTTAAGTTTCTTTTCTTTTAAGCTACGTGCTGAATTGTTACTTCAGTGAAACAAACTTTATGTTAAAATTCTTTCGTGTTTAATATCTTGAAGTACAGTTTTGTCTGGCTGGCGAGATTATTTTTTGAGTTATTTAATAAGAAAGTCAGTAAAGTCAGTCAGGAGACTTCAAAGTAAAATGACCCGCTCATCCAAGGATCAAGACATCTTCAGCGCTGTGTTACTAGAAACAACTGTATCAGATCAGTTTTGTCTCCATCTAACGGTTAAACCCTGTGATGATTCGATGAATCACCTGAAGAAACCGTTAAAATGACACTTTGTCTTAAAGCTGCTGCAACGCTCACAAGCAGAAAACCTTCGCTGGGAAACTACGCTGCTGAACGGCTGATTTCTTGCAGACAGCTCGCTGAGTCACCAGTTCACATGAGGACAAAGCTTTAAAACGTAGGATAAACAAAACCTCTGCTGCTCTCCATCTGCTTCTATGATTAAGAGTTGCTGTCATTTGAACTGAACTCTCCAGTTTAATTCTTAGAGAAGTTGGTTTGTCAAATAAATTCAGCCTCAGCTAATTTCCTTATAACTGCATTATCATTCTGACATTTTCACCATCAGTCATTCATAACTTATAACTTGCCATTGAGGACATATGACACTCATTCTGGTTGATTATTCATTCATGACTTCTGTTCTCATTGATACCTCATTTATTCACTTGTTAACCAGTTAATTAAATAAATATGCATTTATGAGCATGTCGTTGTCTGTGGCTTCAATTTAAAGCAGAGAATGAAGATCTGTATCGTAACACTGTGAGATTGATAAAAAGTGTTTCTGTGTCTCCTCCCGGCACGGTTGAAAACTACAGGAAGGATTGTTCCCTTATAACGAGGTTCATGTCAATAAATGTGGATGTTCCTACACTAGAGTTCTTTGGTAAAGAGCATGAAGCTTCTCGCTATTACTCAATGCTTTTGAACTGCTCATATAAATCAGCCTTTGCCATGAGGTGGTGCAGGAGGCTTCACAGATGAGGCATGGAGCCTTTTTCTAAGGAATTTTAGGAAAATGTCCAGAGAACTTAAAACTAGACTTTCAATTTAAGATCTTGAACAGAGTTTACTGGACTCCATCCAAACTTCATGTCATCATCTGATGCTCATGCTATGTTACTGTCCTAACACACATGACTTTTGGAGGGGACTTTACGATGATATAATTCTCAGACATAAAATCCCCGTCTCCTCTGCTCTTGGTGTTCTGGGTGACCCTTCTCTTTCGAGGGATTTATCACAATCAGATGCAGAGTGGGTTCATGATGGGCTGTGTGAGTGGAGATCCCCGTCAGCTCCATCTGTGAATGTCTGGTTTAATCAGCTCAGCAAGGTGGCAGCAATAGAAAGTCTATCCTTTAGGACTCATGAATAAGGTAGACTGCTGTCTTTTAAAATGGGAGAAGTGTGGATCCCATATAAGGACCCTGATTGAGTTTGTGGCCTAGCCTAGCTTCCTGACCTGTAACCAACTTACACCTGTATTTACTTTGGATCACTTTACTTGGTGTATCTTGTGATCCTCCACCATTGATGACAGCCTGAGTCACATATACAGTATGTGTGTAAATATATATATTTTTGGTTTTTTGGTACCATGTAGGTTTTTTTCCTGCTCCTCCTTTTTTTTTTTAAAAACTTTGTCTAATTTACGCGTCACTGTTGCAATTGTATTACACATTACTGTTATTTTTCTATGTTACTATAGGGGTGGTTGTCATTGTATTGTATTGTTATTTCTTGTTGTGTGTTTTTTTAGATATTGCCAATAAAACTTAAAATAAAAAAATAAAAAAATAAAAAAAATTAGATAAAACCTGTCGGTCATGAATCTTTAGAGGTGTTGGTAGAGTGACAGCATTTACTGGAAGAGGCGTGACAAAGGTCCACCTCTCACCTGAGACAAACCAGGAAACAGTTTGTTATTCTTCGTCTCTAAAGAGACACACAGTCTGAAAAAGAGACAATCAGAATCAGATTCACCTTCAGAATGACTGACTTCTGTGAGTAAAATGATCTTATTTTATTAAAAGCCTTTTTTGGTTATGATTTGAACTGAAAACAAACTGAACTTAATTTTATTTTAGTTGGAAAAACTGAACTGAAGTGAATTATATTTGAAAGGGGAAACCTGTACTGGAGTTTTTAGTTGGAGTATTTTGTTTTTTTGTGGAGTGTTCTTCAGAGACTGTGGGATTTTGGGGATTATAAAAACGTGCTGGAATATATGAATATTCTTGCCTTAATATTTTGTGTTTGTTGTCCATGTTTGGGTTTGTACAGTTTATTTTTATTCAGTGTGAAGGGAATATGTTAAGTATTGTTGCTTCAGCCTGCATCCTTTGTGAAGACTGACTAAACTATTGACTGAGTACAAAAAACTGACTACTGACAACATGGCAGGAGAGAGATCTGGCACCCTGAAAACATAACAAGTCCAACCGTCACAAGCTGAGGCAGCAAAAGCAGCGATGATCCGATGGTGCAAGACTTGCTGGGTGTGTCAGTAAACACTCTGCCAAATCTTAACTAGATCAACCAGAACAATATTCCCTCCTTTGTGTATCCAAAGCTCCTGTAAAGCTTTCACAGTAAATGCTTCGTCACAACAGAACTTCCCCTCTGAATGACAGTTTATTTATAAGCTTCATAAAGGTCAAGATGTTCTGTACTGTACAGATAAAATCAGGTAAAACCTGTTAGTCTGTGATCGTGTTTTTTTTAAATACTGGAATGAAACACACCCTGTGCTACATGTGAAGCAACAGCATTTATCAGAAGAGGTCTGACAAAGCTCCGCCCCTCAGCTGACTCACCTGAGACAAAGCAGGAAACAGTTTATTCTTCGTCTCTAAAGAGACACACAGACTGAAAAACAGACGATCAGATTCACCTTCAGACCAAACTAACAGCTTCCTCTGAGTGAGAACAGCTACAGGAGAGAAAAGTGAAAACTAGAACTCTGCTGCTTCAACCTGCTGACTCTCCACACACTGAATGTGAGTTTGACTAAAAACTGGAGTCAAAGTGAAAGTAAATGTCAGTGAGGTTAGTAGAGGAGGGAGGGGAGCCAGACTGACTGTACTTTCTGTCTGCTGTGTTTTCAGCTTCACTCGGAGACAAAATGGCTTCCAGATCAGAGGAGGATCTCTGCTGTCCGGTCTGTCAGGACGTCTTTAGAGATCCTGTTCTTCTGTCATGTAGCCACAGCTTCTGTAAAGACTGTCTGAAGAGCTGGTGGAGACAGAAACAAACACGTCAGTGTCCAGTTTGTAAGAGAAGATCTTCAAGGGAACAACCACCTGTTAGTCTGGTGTTAAAGAACCTGTGTGAGTCCTTCTTACAGGACAGAGATCAGAGAGCTTCAGAGGTTCTCTGCAGTCTGCACTCTGAGAAACTCAAACTCTTCTGTCTGGACCATCAGCAGCCAGTGTGTCACATCTGCAGAGATTCAGAAAAACACACCAACCACAGATTCAGACCCGTCGATGAAGCTGCACGACAACACAAGAAGGAACTTGAGGAAACTCTGGAGCCTTTAAAGAAGAAGTTAAAGGTTTGTGAAGAAGTTAAAGTGAAGTTTGATCAAACAGCAGAACACATTAAGGTCCAGGCCCGACACACAGAGAGGCAGATTAAGGAGCAGTTTAAGAAGCTTCACCAGTTTCTAGAAGAGGAAGAGGAGGCCAGGATGGCTGCTCTGAGGGAGGAAGAGGAGCAGAAGAGTCAGATGATGAAGGAGAAGATGGAGGCTCTGAGCAGAGAGATAGCAGCTCTTTCACACACAGTCAGAACCACAGAGGAGGAGCTGAGAGCTGAAGACGTCTCATTCCTGCACAACTACAAGGCTGCAGTGGAAAGAGTCCAGCGCTGCCCCCTGCTGGATGATCCACAGCTGCTCTCAGGAGCTCTGATAGACCAGGCCAAACACCTGGGCAACCTGACCTTCAACATCTGGAACAACATGAAGAACATGGTCTCCTACACTCCTGTCATTCTGGATCCAAACACTGCTGGTCCATTTCTCATCCTGTCTGAAGATCTGACCAGTGTGATACTAGGAGAGAACCAGCAGCTTCCTGATAATCCAGAGAGGTTTCACTCATTCTTCTGCTCTGTCCTGGGCTCTGAGGGCTTTAACTCAGGGACTCACAGCTGGGATGTCGAGGTTGGAGACAATACAGGCTGGATACTGGGTGTGTTATCAGAGTCTGTCCAGAGGAAGGGAGGCAGACAGTCTGGATTATGGAGAATAGAGTTCTATGAAGGTAAATACTCAGCATGGTCACCATCAGCTCAGCCCACTGTTCTCCAAGTGAAGAAGAAGTTCCAGAGGATCAGAGTGAATCTGGACTGGAACAGAGGAAATCTGTCATTCTCTGATCCTGATACTAACAAACACATACACACCTTCACACACACTTTCACTGACACACTGTTTCCATTCATTGACACTGTGAATAAACTCCCACTGAAGATTTCCCCACTGAAGGTGTCTGTGACAGTGGAACAGAGCAGTTAGAGACGATGATGATGATGATGATGATGATGGTTCTTATAATTACTGTCATTTATTTCTTAAAGGGAAAAGTGGCTGAATTTAACCTCTGAAGCTTCTGTCCTGCTGCTGTCTCATTATTCCAAAATATGTTCATGTTGTTTTAGTTGTTTTAGTCAAATATAAAATGATTTGACTTATTTTCTGATCTTTATATTTGGTTTCTTCAGCTTTTAGTTTTCTTATTGAAACTGTGTCATTTTAAATTGTTGTTAATGTTTCCTGATGTCGACACTGTAAGTTTGAAAACAGTTTACAGGTTCACACAGTGAAAAACATCATCTTCATATAATTGTAACTAAATATATTCAGTTCCAGCTCTGGCTTATCCATCTCTGTTCCAGGTCAGAAATACAGCAGGTCTCATCTGTACAACTTAATGCAAAAGAACTTCACAATTATATATTTTTAGATGTTTATATGCGCAGGAAGCTTTTCAAAAGCAATTTTTTTAAATCAGATTTATGAACTTGAAGTTGAAGATATACTGTATATGTAAAATACTGATATTAAGCCAAGTTGTGAGGTATTTAATTGTAATTGTTTGGCATTTGTTCAGATTGTTTGGTATTTGTTTGTGGATTGGACAATATATTCCCGTCCTGTTTCCTCACATTATCATCTTGTGTTTGAGTTTTAACACTGATCAAAAACGGTTTCACTCCCACACAGAATTCATACATTCAAACTTGTTCCTGCTTGTTTATCAAGTTGTTTATGCAGCTGAACTGAGTATTCAGAGTAATATAAGGTGTTATTAGTGTGGTTGGGAAGCCTGCCAGTTGTCTCACAGGTCAGAGACCGAGAGGCAATGTTGAGCAAATACTTCAAACTGAACTAACTAATGTTGTTCAGCACGGATAAACAGTTAACTTGTGGTATTTGTGTTGAGAATAGAAGTTGCTGTTGGTTCTTTAAATATTTCTTTGATTTGGCTCCACCTGCAGCCACATTTTTCTTTTAAATTGTGTTGCTTCTAGCTCTTTTTGCCAAACAATAAATGGATTTAACTGAAAGATTTCCCTGGTAGTTTTTGGTTGTAACAAAAACAGATTAGATTTAGATCTTATTTCCACACATATACAGCAGCATAAAATCCAGAACGTCTTCTCACTGGTTTAACATCACTGTGGGTCTGATCTGTGTCGGACGCAACCTGAAGATGCCCCAGACAGAAGCCACCCCTAGTGGGGCTGTTGGGGTTAAAAAACACAGACCACAGTCTTTTCCTCTCAAACCTACCAACCACTGACCTCAGCACCCATGTAAAATGAGGTGGAAAATGAAATCCACCCGATAACAACAACAAAAATAAGATAAAATAAACTAAAAATAGAATAGATAGAATGCATACTTCAGTGGTAGTTATTTGAGACCTAATAAGCAAAAACTCAAAGTATTTCACCATGTCTGGGGCCAGATGCATAAAACTCTGCATATATTCATGACTAAAACTGTGTGTACACACAAAGCCAGAAATATGATTACACATTCTTTTCATGAGATTTATAAACCTGTGCTGATGGCGCTTTAGATTGTAGCCTACAACGTAACCTACAGCATAAATTACTCTGGAGTTACGGTGTAACCTTTTGTACTAACGGTGTACCGATACGTAGGAGAGGGGAACAAGATATGATGTTATGGAATAAGAAGGTAACAATTCAGGTAATGAAGTTTGCTGGTGAGGTGAAAAACAACTGAGACAGTTTTCTGAGTCCGACAGTATCCATGACAATACACCATCACCTGGACCTTTGGTCCACAGTAAACACACAGATATACCACGTAGTTACTTTAAATACCCCCAAATTTTGGAGTAACAATGCAGTTTGCCTGTTTGTTGGTAATATGTTGGTAATAAAATCAGATATATTAAGTGCTGCAGAAATTATCACTCCATCTTCCCTGAAACATCCTGCTTTTTGCTCAGCCATATGGTCATACTGTACCCTGTAATAATAGGCCTTGAGTAGATAGCCAGTAAAAATAATAACTACAGCATAAATTCTCTCTGAGTTCCTCCCAAACTTCCAGATTATTGCTTAGTAGGTCATACATACCCTGTAAGGATATCAAAAATATAAAGAGCTGCACTGTGTAATGGCAGCTGTTGTGTCTGTTGGAGAACCTCGTCAATGCAACACAATCGGTGAAACTGCACTTCTTCTTCTTTCCTATTTGTTTCATTGGCAGGAGACCAGGGACAGTTGTAACACCTTGAGTTCCTCCAATCAGAAACAAGTTAGAGTGATTAGATTCTGCACATGCTCAGATAGAAGATTGTCTTCTTGCTTACAAAAAAGGAACCACATTTGAAACTCCCAGAGAAAGTTAGCAGCCAAAGTGTATTTTGAGGTAAAAATGTTCCTTTTCTATCAGACGTATTTTTTGGATACTGTCCTGAGATCAAATGTCTATCAATCCAAACAAGTATTATTAGAATCACTGTTTTGTAAATTAAAAATAGAAATGACTAACATTTCAAACTAGCAGTCAAGCTAGTTCACATGAGGTGAAAACATGGCTGGTGATACTGGGATAGTTGTAATGCCTTGTTACAACTGTCCTTGTACTTTCATTTATATTTTAAAAACCTAAAAGCCTACATAAACTAGATTACATGCTAAGTTAACGATAATCAGTTGCATGCTAATAGTCAGTGGAAACACATGTGTTTGCTTATATCAGAAAGAGGAAGACAGACAGGGGAGTCCCACTTCCTTTGCTGTAGAGGGCTTCAGATGAAATAAAACAGGGCAAATCAGTCAGGGGAATGGCCAAATTATATGACATTTGCCATGTGACCCAGTACCATTTTCACAAGAAGGCAGAGGTTGGAGTGCCAGAGATCCAAATCAGCACCCAGAGTAGGATACTGGATCCCCAAGAGGGTTTTCTCCACAGAACAGGAAATCCTTCTGAGAAACTACCTGATGGAGGCAGCAGATTGGTGTTATGGGTCAAGGCCAAAGGATGTAGGCTACATATTAAGCTAGTAGTAGGCTAAATGTAGATTAATCATGTATTCAACTAATTCACAACAATTTATTTATGTGAGATAAAGTTTGCCTTCAGTAAAGCAAAGACCTACAAATGCAACTATCCTGAAAAGAAAGGGCTGGCTGGAGCTGACTGCTTTACAGCTTCTTTGAAAAGGCACCTTACACCTTCCATACAAAGCCCTCGGCCTCTTGTGGGCTACAAGCTTCAATAAAACAAATGTCAACAAAAAATTGTGACCAGAAAGGGAATCAAACAAGTCGGCGTGGTGACGTCTGCGGAACAGGGTACTCTCAGCACACTTTGCTTTGGGGAAGTCCATCCTACTGTTTCTCATATTCCCCCACAAAAGCCAGAGTTCTTTACCAAAAATGGCTGTCCTGACTGTATTGGAACAGCAAATGATTGGATGCAAGAGACTTTTTGGTCTTCCTCAACCACTAACACCAAGTCTTCACTGGAATCAAAAGTGCTGCTAGATCTCCTCCCACCTTTCTGTGGAGGGGATTGATTTTTGCAGGAGCTATGGGATCACCCTCCTCTCAGTCCCCCCACACTGTTCCCATAAGCTGCAGCCTTAGATCACAGTGTATATGAGCCACTGAAAAGGCTCTTCAGCAACTGCTGTGACAGCTGAATGAAAACTCATCCAGGAGTCACAATGACCATTTATGATCTGCCTTCTCCTGGCGTCAGCGGGTCTGACGGGCGGCTGAGTGAAGTGCAGCCTGCGGAGGAAACACCGGGACCGTCGGGGTGAAACAGTCCGTGGAGGAGCTGCTGTGTTCGGCTGCACAGATAGGAAACACCTCGGCTGACAGGATGTACCACTCTGTTTGGAAAAAGAAAAACTTCTTCTTTTTGGTTTATAACGGCGCTTGGCAACCAGCGTATTAGGTGCATTACCGCCACCTTCTGCTCCGGAGTGTGGACCAGAGATTAAATCCTGCACATTAATCCTGTCTGTCTAATAAACTCAAAGAAAACTCTACTGCTGCTCCCACTTGGCAGGTTCATTAAAGGTTTAATGCTGAGCTCCAGTCTTCCTTCATATATTGTCTTTCTTGATCATATTTAGTATAATCTATGATTGCATGCATAATAGTCTCCTCAGCCAGCTGGAAATAATATGAGCATATATCAGTATCGACCACAATGACTTGGAAATATCGGCATATCAGATATCTGCAAAAAATCCAATATTGTGCATCCCTAATGATGTACTTTTACTTGTAGTGGAGTGTTTTTACATTGCACTATTGGTACTTTTATTGCAGTAAAGGATCTGAATAGTTCTTCCACCACTGACAGTTTATATTCTAAGATATTGTAATGTAAATCTTTTTAATGTCATCTTTCTAATTTATTTTTACATTGTTATTATTTCACTGACAGAGTGAATCTCTGTGCTGCTGTAACATGTGATGTCTTATATTATTCCTGCCTACAGCCTTTTAATTCTGTTCTATAATTCCTCTGAGTATCAATGTTTAATCTCAGATTATTGTAAGTATTTCACTTGAGGTTAAGTATAAAAAAGGAAAATACTAAGCAGTGTGTCTTAGGTGAGGACTGAGTCCTCCATTCATGTCAGGGCAGAGAGTTTGCAGACCTCATCACCTCCTCTGCTGCAGGTTTCCTCTGTTCTGACAGCAGATGGGAGTGTTGCGCTTCACTGAGGCAGAAAACCTCTTTTCTTCTTTCTGAATGATTTATGAATGTCAGTGTTTCTGTGTTTCTCTCTCTCTCTCTCCTCTCTCTCTCTCTCTCTCTCTCTCTGTACTGTATGTATGCGTGCATGTGTTGCAGATGTGAAATGCATGTGTTGTGTATAAAGAGGGAGAGGAGGAAAGCCCAGTATACAAATGTCATGTGATGATCCTCCTCAGGCACATTTCTCTCCTACATGTCCATCCTGTCTGATTCTGTCTCTTATATTTCTGAATGCCGTCCCCGCTGTGATTGCATTCATGTGTGTGTGTGTGTGTGTGTGTGTGTGTTTGTTCTTTTAGCCTTAGTGTCACTGAGTTTTATGCGTTTCATTTTTGCATTCCCTCCTCCACTGAGAGCCTTAAAATGACATATTGGACATATTGACAGCTCATTTCATTCTGTTTTGAAGAGGACAGACACACACCAGGACTGGATTAAGTGTGTGTGTGTGTGTGTGTGTGTGTGTGTGTGTGTGTTTGTGATTCATTTTCACTTCTGAATTCTGATTATATTCGCCAAGGCCACCGATGTAATGAGGTTGATACATACATACACACACACACACACACACACACACACACACACACACACGTCTTTTCCTGTCGCTGGAAGGATGATTGGTTGGTTCTTTGAGCACCGATCAGCTGAGCAGTGATTTGCTGCAGAGCTCACCAGACCAAGGTCACGCCTGCAGCCAATCCAGTGTGTGTGTGCAGGTGGAAAGTAACTAAGTACCTTTATACTAGTTCTGTGTTTAGCTACAATTTTTACATACTTATACTTGAATATTTACAGCTACTTTATACTTTGTACTGAAAGCAAGAGTTACTTTAAAATACATAGTTAAAAAAATAACTATAAAACACAACACATTATTAAAGATGAAACCAGGGGTTGTATTTATCAAGCTTCTCAGAGCAGGAAATCACTCCTAACTGGCCAAAAATACTCAGAATGTCGAGTTTTTGGTCGTACTTTAGGACGAGGAGTAACAGCATCTTATCAGCTTTCTTAACTGAGGAAACATCTTGAATCTCTGCTGATATTTAGGAGCTACAGAGGAGTCCTGACCTGTTAGGAGTCTCCAGGAAACGGCGTTCAGGCAGATATGCTGTGAGAGATGTTTATGAAAGCTTGATGAGAATACGCATACTGACAGATCTTTTTTTTGTTTTTTTTGTTTTACAAACAACTGCTCATTGCTGTAACGGGGAACATGCAGCTTTGAAACAGCGATGAATCAAACTTTGATCGTGTTTATACTGATACTGTGCATGTGAGACCTGGCTGGATGGATTAATAAAACTTCATTACAGCAGGTAAAATATTTTTATAAGGTCTTAAATATTATTATTTAGCAGCAGGTGTAGTTAAAGGTGAACTGGATGTCATACAGTGGTGACCACAGCTACATGTGTCTGTGCAGCAAGATGCTGCAATATTATTGGAATTATAAAATGACTTCACACAGCTGATTCACATCGAACCTTCTCGCGTGACAGCAAATGCTTGTTCCTCTGTTGCCCATTTTAATTGTGGTGCTCCTCAAGGCTCTGTCCTCGGCCCACTGCTGTTTCCAACATGCTGTACATGCTTCCTCTCAGCCAGATCACTTATTTGTCTCTCTTTAAATGTTATCTATGTCGGAATCATAAATTCCTTCTCATTAGTGATCTGTGGCTGTTAAATGAGGTGCAGTCAACATCCTGGTGTTCTCGCTTGTTTCTGTGACGTGAGACTATTGCAGGTGATGTCTTTTTCCTTGCTTACACTTCTCATAATTACATAAAAGATCTCTAACGTTGTGTTTTATAATGTGTTTCAGCAGAGCAGTCAGCCTGGTGTTGTATGATCTTTGTTTTTAACTGATGTTTGTTAATTCTTTCTTCTTTTCTATTAAGCACTTTGTAACTTTGTTAAGAAAAGTGCTATATAAATAAAGTTTATTATTATTATTATTAGTATTGTTGGGCCTACCTACCATTTTAAGTTATTTAATAGGCAACATTTAACTCGTGAGTATCTTTGTTTACAGTCTATGAAGGCTAAATGTATATATCTATGTAAAGAACTACAACATGTCATCATAGTTTCTGCTTTGTGCTTGTAAAGTCTTGTAAAACTTTAGACTCTGAGGCTGCAGTGTTTTTAGGCCTTAAGTTAACTTTCAGTGATTCTGAGAAGTTTGATGAATATGAGCCCTGGAGTCACATTCTCCACTTCAACTCATTCACATCAGATCAATCATTTACTCTGATCGATCAACAGTTTTACACCAGGACCTTCAGGATTTGGATCAAGTAAATTTAGTGTCTACAGCTGTTAATTAATGTTTTAGATACATATTTAATCTACATTTCAGATCTTCAGTATTGAATAATAGTCCACCTATTGTCCATTATTTCATTCTTTTGTCATAAACGTTCAATATCTGTTGTTTTCTGACTGTCAAGATTAACAAACAGTCTTTATGTTCCTGCAAATCATAATATTAACTTCTGTTCTTGTCTCAAAGAAAGCTAGAAAAACAAGAGAGGGAGCTGAAAACAAGCTTCTGGTGGGCAGTAAAAGGTCACTGGTGATGAACTGGGCCTGTATCACTTTTTTCTTTCTGTGTCAGCCACATGCAAACTGATCGGCCGAGGTCTGTGTGTGAGAGGATTTCAAATCTTGATGTAAATCAGCTGAATACATGAACGATAATGAGTGTGAGAGAACAGACACGAGGGAGGAAAATCTCTCTCTAACCTCATCCCTGGTCTGCTTTCCATCAAGAACCTCAAAACCCAGAAAGCACTCGAAGAAACACAAGATAGAAAAATAACAACAGGCGGAGCAGACAGTCGCCTCTGTGGCTGTGGACTGGTTTATCTTCTCTGTTATGGTTGAGATTCCTCAGGAGTCCCTCAGGGGTCTATCCTGGGTCTCCTGTTATTCATTATAAAAGAGGAGATGAGCCTTGTGTTTGTATTTTAATTTATTTCACCCAGACTTTTAAATTGTGAATCTCTAGTTGTGAATTTTACTTGTTTTATTTGGAAGGAATTTACTGATCAGAGTGAATATTCACATGTTGTACTGTGCAACGGGTCAAACAGCTAAATCAACTTCTCAACAAGAGATGTTATTGTCTGCTTTACTAATCAGGAGCTTCGTTCCACAGGTGATGCCTGAAAAACAAGCATAAAAAAAGCTGCAGGCGAATTTTAGATTACACACAAAGTCAATGGAAAGACTAGAGGAAACCACAGCACTGACAGTCCTACTGAGAGTTGTAAATGACCTGAGAATTACTGTGGTTGTCCTTTCTTTCAGATCTTTTTTTAACTCTTTAAACACACTTTTATTACCAGCTGTTTGGACTGTTGTAAGTCCCTTTGGTGCTGCTCACTCTAACCTGCGTAATTTAAGGGTCATATTTGATCTATTCACGTCGTTTGACACCCATGTTAAGCAGCTAACCAGATCTTGTTTTTTCCACTTATATTAGCAAATCAGATGTGTAGTTTCATCAGCTGAACTGCTTATAAATGCCTTTATCTCATCTCGCATTGACTACTGTAATGCACTTTTCTCCTCACTTAGTATGTCTGCTTTTGATCGTCTGCAGACTATCCACAATGCTGCTGCAACACTACTCAGTAGGTTGAACAAACGATCTCATATCACCCCCCATACTTAAATCTCCTCACTGGCTCCGTGTTGCTTTGCACGGTCAGGCTCCTGCAGACGTGGCTGATCTACTACAGCCTTACTGATACAAACATGCTAAACTTGCTGTCTGTACCTGCCGTAAGACACGAATACCGAGACAAGAATACTCTGCCTGCTCCCTTACGGTCTTCTGCTTCTGTGGATTCTTTTAAAAAACAGCTAAAGACACCTGTTAGACAGGCGTTCAGGTAACCAGCATTTTATTATTTTTAATAGTTTTTCATTGTCTGTTGTGTGTTTTTAGTTGTTTCACTTTTTTAATCATGTGGTCACTCCATCTACTATGTTTTCTTTCTTTTTGTTTGTGTATTATGCCTTGTAAAGCACTTTGTGACTTATGTCTATGATAAGCGTTATACAAATAAAATTTACTTACTTCCTTAATTACTTTTTACGAGATCACCTAAAAAGTCTATAAGAAACCTGCAGCTGGTTCAGAATGCTGCAGCCAGAGTCTTAACTGAAAGAAAATGGATCACATCACTGCACTGGCTACCTGCATCTTTCACAATTGATTTTAAAGTTCTTTCACTTGTTTATAAAGCTTTAAATAACCTTGCACCTCCCTACCTTAGAGATTTTCTTTCATTTTGTGTTCCAGCCAGATCACCGAGGTCTGCTTCTCTTTTAAAAGTTGTAGCAGTGAGGCTGCTTTCTGTTTCTGTGGAGCTGCCTCTGGTTATTAGTAGCAAACTAAAATCCCATCTTTGTAATCTGGCTTTCAATTTTAATTTGGAGTAATCTTATAGCTTTAGCCTCAGTTTTTACATTTTACTCATTGCTTTTTATATGATTTTATCCCTGGGGTTTGTTTTATTGACTTTTATTCTATTTTTGAAACTTAATTGTATTGCTGTTATAATTTTAAGTCTTGCAAAACTGTATTTATTATTGTCTATTTTGCTTTTATTCATTTTTGTCAGTCTCGCTATGTGAAGCACTTTGGGCTGCATGTTTCTATGAAAGGTTCTACATAGATAAAGGTGAGTTGAGGTGAGCAGCAGGTAGATCAGCTGTGAAACTCCACAGATTCATCGTCTCACGTCTGTAACATCATCGGACTCATGATGGATGCAGCTGAAGCAGAAACATCAGCTTTTTCATTACACAAATTCTTCTTCTCTGGCAAAACCTGGCGCCTACATTACCCACAGTGCACCTGGAGATTGTGGTGTGTTATGCTAGTAGCGGCTGATGTAGCCTGGAGCTTCTGCTAGCCTCCAGCATAGATTGAGGAGCTACAAACTTCACTTCTCTCTGACTCCACATCTCCAGATCCAGCCCCAACCGGCGCCGTGACATCACCAGTGACATCATCAAAAGGATTTATATGACAGAGAACACCTGGAAACACACACTAAGGAAGGAGATCACTGCAGTTTTAATTTGTCTTATTTGAATTTTTCTTATCTTTTACATTTGGGATTTTATTTTCTTTTGCTGTAAAGTATTTTGCCAGTTTGTTTTTGATGCTGTATAAATAAAGTTATTATCTTTATTATACTCCGTCCAGCTGACAGTGTAAGGCGTTCTGTATTCATAGAGTTTTATCCAATAATTAGTGAGCTGTCTGTGTGTTTGGAGACAGGCAGACTGTCACTTTAATTACTTTACAACGAGAGGAACACAGCTTCTGTCTGCAGCCTGTCAGCAATATGACACACGTCTTACAACATCACATTAGTGTCATCACATTTTATTTTTGGGGGGGGGGGGGAATGGAGAGAGAAGCTGCTTCTCCTTTTCTTTTAAACTGGTGCATTCAGGGTCGATTTTGTTTAAAAAATGAACACAAGGGCAGCGCTGAGCTCGTTTCCTCCTCACTGCTTCCACCAAATTAGCAGAACAGATGCCGTCATTTATGGATGAGGTGAAAACCAATGTTTATGTTATTTCCCTCAAACTGCCCCCTGGGTTTCATTAATCTTACTTACACTAACTTTTTAGATCTAATCAGAGCATCTCAGTCTTTTCATTAAACAGGCGCTGTAATTAGGACTCTGTTTAACTAACCTTCTCAGTGTCACAATTAAGGGAAATATAAGCCTGAAGTACAGCATTAGATTTGTTTATTCACCTGCACAGTTTTGCTAAATGTTTTACAAATCCTTTACAAAATGAGTATTTAACCCTGCAGAAGAACTGAAGGTCTCTTATTGAGTCAAACCTCTGGGACGTATTTTATTTCTGTCATCACACACCGCTGCTGGATAACCTTTAATTACTCAGTAATCTGTGGAACATCATGATTAACACGAGTCTGCAGAGAGCTGTCTTTACATTACATTCACTTCTGTCGTATTAATGAAGGAGAGGTCAGAGAGGCAGAGATTCAAACAGAGATTCAAAGAAAGCTTTCTAATAATAATAAAAATAATAAAACTTGATTCAATACAATGTGCTTCACAAAACATGAAACGCCTCCCAAAAAAAAATCTAATGCAAGAAACAAAAATATAACAGAAAGGATTAGAAAGAGACAGGTTTGAAAATGAATAAATAGGGAATAAAAAACTGCAGGTGAGGTTAAAATATTATAAATGTTTCTGGGTAAAAGTAATTTTAAAAGATGATTTTCAAGTTTTGTTTTAAAAGTTGTGGGTCAGGTGCAAATTCTTATGTTTAATAAAGTTTAATACTTATAAAACAGTAAGGAGGTGAGTACAATGAGAAGAGAACACAGAGTGATAAAGGAGTTTATCAAGGATAAACTTGATATGAAGTTATCAGTGTTTATATTGAACACTTGAGTCTAAACTAGTGTGGCGGACGTGATTTAATAGTGTTCTGGAAATGCAGAGAGCTTATTGACACAGAGCAGAAGGGATGGAAACACTTTATACCGTAAGATTAAACAATTGGTAACCAAAAGGTAGGGAGGGAGGGCATCTGCATACAGGATCAAGGCAGCATAGCAGCAATGATTTTTGTATCAGAACTTTGTTTTTTCTGTGACATAAGCACGTTGGCGGTGTTTTTGTAATTACTCTCACTGCCAGAAGGGGGAGACAAAAGTCGTTTTTCATGCAGGACTTTAACTTGTAATGACGTATTTTACGTGTCTGTATTGGTGCTGTTGAAGAAAATCTCTCTCAGGTAGGTGAAATCAAGGGGAGGGGCTGCTGCATTCAGACAGGATCAAAAAGGTCAAAGGCAGGAAAGACACACAGTTGGCATCTTGTTGATCAAGGAGTTGTTCCCAGGCATCACTTGATTATCAAGTCTCTACCCAAATGTGTATTTTCTTCTTCACTGGGAACATAATGTTCCCACATATGTTAAACTGCATAGATAGATATAAGACTGAGTCCACAAACAAAAGCAGAAGGCAGCGTCTGGCTCCGCCGGTTCAAACCTGTGACTCCGAGCCCGCTTCATGAAATAAAAAGAAAGTAATTTGCGAACACTGTTTACAGATCGCAAATGGTGGCAAAGAGTGGTTTATCAAATGATGGTCTCTTCCTGGTTGCAGACACATTTCTGAGTCCTACAGTCGTCTCACATCTTCATGGGCAGCAACAGGGTTTTATTTGATGAGTTAAATCAACAGGAGAAGAAGAAATGATCTCTTGTTGCAAATCACATCTTACATGAAACGGACCCCCGGTGAACAAACTCAACTCGTACCGTTATGTAGCTGATCAGTATTTCAATGACAACAGTAATAAACAAACATGGCGTCTGTCGGTGCAGGGGGAAAGAAAAGACGACGACACAAGATGTGAAACCTCACAGAGGAAGTGACAGAGCCTGAATGTCTGAATGAAGAGGTGACAAAGTTCAGTTGGAGCTTCCTGAAGTGGGACAAATTTGTGGAATTTTATGCCTCTATTGGACATTGACAGTTAAGAGATGACAACAAACAGGAGTAGAAAGAATCGAGGAAACAAAGGTTTGCTGCCAGAATCGAACCGTGGATGTTGCGGTTATGCAGCAGCAGGCTGCTGCGGCGCCAGAAGCAGATTGGTTTTGAAGTGAAGAAGGTCTGTTGTCTCTTGTTTCAGGTATAAAGGACCCGTAGCTGCTCAGACTGCAGCTCCTGCTGGTTTGTGTCAATTATCAGGTGACTCCAGAATGCAGTAATGCATGAAATCGATCCTGCATGTAAGAATCTACAACATGCCAGACACAACATATTATCCAAAGCAGATTATTTTTATATGTTCTGTCTGGATCTGTAAGAACAAATCTGTCGGTTCGAGTTCTTCTTGCATGAGATTTGTGTAGAAAAGAATCAAACTTTTACTTCTTGCACACCTGAAATGTTTGCGTGCTGCATTCAATGACGTGCAGATTAATTAAAGTGTCTCCTCTCAGGGGTTTTCTGTCCGTTGCTCAGAGTTGAAGTGACGCTCCTTCAGTCATCGACTCGACACGCGGACACACAAAGACACATTGATTTCCCAGATGCTTCGGCTTGTTCTCCAGTTATCAGCGCAGCTTCCTACTGAAACAATCAATAGCCCTTACTAATGATGTACACAGCGTGGCAGGGAGCTTCAGCTCAGCTGCTGTCTCACACTGAAGGGACGACACATGGCTGATGTCAGGGGAGTCATTACAGAAAGTGGAGAAGATTAATGACCTGATGAAAAGAAGGAAGAGGAGGAGGAGGAGGAGGAGGAGGAGGAGGAGGAGGAGGAGGAGGGAGAAAAAAGTTTGACACAGCAACAGAAAGAGAAGACTTTAGTTTTATTTAACTCTGCCTGCTAGAAAGGAAGTTTATTTATGACTATGTCAATGAGCAAATATTTTAAATGAACGTATTTAGCAAGATGCAAAATGCAGGTGAAATGTTCACTGACAAAATATTTCATTAGATTCCTACTGAGACACTGGTAGCACTTTGTTAATGTTAGTAAAAGACTGAAGTCTTGGTTTAATACTGGAAAAGTAACATGAAGAACGAGACATGTTAATCTAAATGAACAAAAACGTATGTTGTATTAAACTTTTTAACACATTAAACAGACAAACACACAGTGACCAGTAAACAGTAACATCATTGTCCAACCAGCATGAGTTTACAAGACACTACAAGCATAACAAGAGTAATAACATAATGAGAGTGAAAGAACAAAACGTCCACCAACAAACGTTTTGTAGTTTTAACAATAAGACACACTGAGTCGGCTGCACATTTCCCAAAAGCAGGACAGAATTTTTTTCCCGAAATATTATTCAGTCAGTGAAGTTCAGCGTGCTTTAGCCTACATTTAATAAAAAACAGAGGAAACGGCAAAAGAAGAAAGTACAAAGAGAAAAAAGCAGAAGACAGTGATATAAGAATAATACAAAAATACGCCCACATTAAATATGACACAATATCAAACCAATTATAGACCATACAAATTATAAGCTGCTGCAGATGTTTTTGTTATTATTCTCAGTCATCATACAATATAAACATAATGCTGTTGGCCAATTTACACACTGCTTATTATGCCTATTTAGGTAAAACAGGCTATTTCCAGGCACATGATGCCACTGTGGTGAGAGAACTTTGAGAGAACGCTGAACAGCTGTCTCACATTATCCAATTTACACGTCCCTGTCCAATCTCTACACTTTTATAAGCACCGCTCGCCATAGCAATATGCGTCACCGGATAATGGAAAGCAAAAAAGAAACCTGAGTGGCATGAGGAGGAAAGTTTGCTAGTCGCAGAGCAAGTTGAGCAAAACAAAACAATCATTAAGGGAAAATTCAGTCCTAATTTAACCTCTCAGCAGAAGGAGGACGTGTGGAGAGTCATCTCTGAAGCAATCAATAGTACATTTCATTATGCAGTAAGAACACCGAGAGGAAAAAAAACACCTGCAAAATACTTCTGCAGGGAAACAGAGGAAACAGGTAGGCCTGCATCTGATTGCAGCGTTACACTGTGTGCATTGTAAAGTAGACTTCTGTGGTGTTATTGGTGATCTCTCAGCGTCTTGGCACAATGTGTATTTAACTACCTGGGATGTTCAAATGTGACCATCACAGAGATTAGAGGAGGCCAAGATGCTGCACTACTGGAAGCCACTGAGCACCAACATAAGTAGGTTTTGATGTTATGTTTACTTCATAATTTCAAATGAATGAATTGTATTATAATTCACACTGAGCATAAGAAAAAAACAAAGAATAATGTGTTGTAGCTCTAACTCTAACCCACAGCTATAAGATGCTCCATCAACCAGCAGGTCTGCTGGTCAAACTGGAGGAGGAGCTTCTTCACCTGCAAAGGGAGAAAATAAAATTGGAAATAAAAGTAATACAGGTGTGATCACTTATTGAGTCAATCACCGTTATGCCTTGTTTTTGTAGTTTTATACCCAAAGTGAACGTTGTGCAAAGTGCAATAAAGAAGAAGAAGGAACACGTGGTAACCAAGGAACACAATGGAACTTTATAAGTCAAGAAATAGTTTAATACCAGTCCACAATATAAATATATTCAAATAAAATACACTATTAAAACTACAAATGACTAAAATGTAGAGATCTGGTTACATGTATACATGTCAGAGAAATCATCGTTCTTCAGGAGAAATGTACCCGAGGAAACCAGGATTCTCTGACATGCGACACCAAACTAAACTCGATTTTCACAATGCAAACACATCACACATCATGCAGAAACAAATAAAAAAGTACTGGATGATCAGCGTCTCTCAGGACTCTCCCAGGCCTCCTTCATTATATATTCTGTGTGCAAAGCGAGGGAGAGAGAGAGAAACACCCACACAGTTTCCATCTGGAACATGTATAGATCATACCTCAGGGGCGAGCCGCTGTGTGGAGCCCTGATTCATCGACCTTGCAGTTCAAATCAATCAGGTTGATTGACAAACTGACCACCCGGCTCCTGGTCAATACAACAACCCCGCTGTGTGTGTGTGTGTGTGTGTGTGTGTGTGTGTGTGGGGGGGGGGGGGGGGGGGGGGGGGGGGGGGGGCTGCTGCTCCGTTAAATGAGATGAAAATGAAGTCTCGGGGCTTTTTGTTCTTCAGAGAAGTGGCTGAGAGGGGCGTCAGTGATTTAAGTTGGAACAGAGAGCTTCACAACAACAGCCGTGGGATCAAATCTGATATCGATCCGACTTCTGGAAGGTACTTGGAATCCCATTAAAGAAACCTTTGGGTCTCAATTTCTATATATGTGTGTGTGTGTGTAACCCTGCACAGTCACATGATCAGCATCAAAATATATAAACTAGTGTATGTTCTCCTGAAGAAAACCTGCTCTCTGCTTTATAAGAAATATTCTTCCTGTTTTAATGATTGGTTATAAAGCTTTATGCATAAAATGTGTTCAACCTAGGGGTCGGGGCCCCTCCAAAGGGTCAGCAGATAAATCTGAGGGTTGGTGAGATGATTAATGGGAGAGGAAAGAAGAAAAAACAAAGTTCTGATACACAAATCTGTTTTCAGTTTTTGGACTTTTTCTCTAATCTTTGATTTTTGCTGAAATATTGGATCATTTGAACATTTATTGAAATGAAAGCATGTGAGAAGTTTAGAGGGAAAAATCACTATTTGGTGGAGCTGTTAACAACTCATAGACATGTGAAATGTGACCCCGACTACACACTGCTTTTTGTAAGACGTCAAAAGCCAAAAAGGTTGGAAACCACTGGTTTCATCTTTAACAATGTGTTGTATTTTAAAAGCTTGTTATATTATCCATTGTGTCAAATCTTCATCTGAAAAGTAACTAAAGCTGTCAAATAAATGTAGTGGAGTAGAAAGTACAATATTTCCCTCTGAAATGTAGAAAGTAGCATCACATGGAAATACTCAAGTAAAGTACAAATACCTCTAAACTGTACTAAAGTACAATATTTGAGTAAATTTGTTATTTTCCACCACTGGTCTTAAAATTCAGGCCTTCATCTTCAGTGATAAATCAATTATCAAAATAGTTGCACTTTTCTATTGATTATCTATTGCCTTATTGATTAATCTATTAACTGTTGCAGCTCTACTACATTCACTACATGCTGCAGATACACACATCTCTCCCAGCTCAGACTACATGAATCAATCTGATGTTTTCATGTTGAGAATTCTACAGCGTTGGATATCAGTGATGACAAATTGAAATGCTAAAACACAAAGCAGCCACACACACACACACACACATAAACACACACACACACACACACACACACATAAACACACATAAACACAGACGCACACACACAAACACACAAACACAAACACACACAAATTTCACGTCAATAAGAAAATAAACGCAGTGATTGAATGTTCCCAGGAGGTCCTCTCAGTCTTTGCTGCAATCAACTTTCTCTGTGGTGTAGTGAGATCAAACTGAATCCGTAATGTGTTTTTCTACTGTTTTTCTTATTTTAAGGGATATGGGTAATTATGGGTGGTTTGACAGAGCCATGCATCACGGTCTGCCTGATACCTCACGGCTTTTTGAAGATGATTCAGTTCATCATCTTCAATGATTTGAATCCACTTTGATGTTTCGGTGAGAGTCTCTGTTGCAGTCAGAGTAAGTAAAACTCCTGCGACGTGTTTTGCAATGTAGTACGACGATAAAACAGACTTTTAATGCATCTTCCTGATGCTAATTGTGATTATAACATGATAAAACCCAGTACAGTTCCACACTGCAGTGCTGACTGATTCGTTTGCTCTGGAGGGAACATAATAACAGCATTTTAACACATTTTACCTGAAATAACAGGGATGGACTTCACAGGAAATCTGTTGACTGCTTTAAAAGACAGAAACACAGAGACACTGATGTTGTCTAAAGTTGTCAGATTATGGAACAAGTGAAGGCCGGCTGGTGGTTAAATAATCTTAGAACACGTGTATCACCTTGATATAGAAAACAAATGTATGAACATCAACATCATGTAAGACAATTAAGTTCAATCATTGTCCAGTGTTTTCAGGATGTTTAAGGGGGGCTGTATGTATATATATATATATATATATATATATATATCAGCAGTATTTCCTTTTTTAGTTTATTATTATTATTATTATTATTATCATTAAATCAATCCACTGTGGGCGTCGTGACGTAGTGGACTCTTATGGTTGATTATGATTCATACTGAGGAACATGAATGTTTCACACTAATTTCATGACAATCCATCTAAAAGCGATATTTCAATAAATACCACAAACGTCACCCTCACGGTGGCGCTAGAGGAAAAGCCAGAGGATCACCAAACTCAGACAGATTCATCTTCTGGAGAATATGAATGAATCTCAATCCATCCAATATTTGCAGATATAGTTCAGTCTGGACCAAAGTGGTGAACCGACAGACTGACTGACATCTCCGAGCCACAACGCGTCAAATCAAGAAGACACATGCAGCATCTCTCACCTTAGTACCAGGAACCCCCAAATATAATGTACCCAAAATAAAAAGGTTACTGTCCTTTAACCCATTTGATTACAGTCACAACCCTGGTCTCATTCAAAAAGGTAAATCTTTCAGCTCTACAACCAGAAACTCAGAATGAGTATTAGTGATCCAGGACTGTTGCTGGACAGGTTAAACTAGACAGAAGCTGCTGTTACATCAGGAAAAAAGCTCCTGATGTCTCCGCTGTCCCTCCTGATACTCCAGTAAAGTGTTTGCCAGGTCAGCAGAAAGTGAAACAAAACAGAGACCCTGACCAACTGCTGACCCATAATGCCTCATGTCACTTGCTTCACCTCTCCCTCCCCCTCCTCCTCCTCCTCCTCCTCCTCCTGTTCACACACCAAGGCTGCAGCCTCTCAGTCTGCTTTTAACTCTTTTCTTCTTCTGCAGGACACACACGAGGCAGATTAATTAAAGCTTGTGCAAGTTTTAATTAATCTGCCTCATGCCCTGAATGTGTCACACGTGAAACGTCCGAAAACCACATGTGCCCTTGAATACATCACGTGATATGTCCCGAAGTTTCACATGTGAAACGCCCGAAAACCACATGTGCCCTGAATGTATCACATGTGAAACGTCCGAAAACCACATGTGCCCTGAATGTATCACATGTGAAACGTCCGAAAACCACATGTGCCCTGAATGTATCACATGTGAAACGTCCGAAAACCACATGTGCCCTGAATGTATCACATGTGAAACGTCCGAAAACCACATGTGCCCTGAAGTTTCACATGTGAAACGTCCGAAAACCACATGTGCCCTTGAACACATTACATGTGAAACGTCTGAAAACCACATGTGCCCTTGAATGCATCACATGTGCCTTTGAATGCATCACATGTGCCTTTGAATGAATCCCATGTGAAACGTCCGAAAACCACATGTGCCCTTGAATGCATCACATGTGCCTTGGAATGCATCACATGTGAAACGTCCGAAAACCACCTGAACATTTCACATGTTAAAACACATGTGAGTTATCACATGTGAAACAGCACTTCACATGTGATAACTCACATATTTTTTTTCATAAGGGGCTGCATACATATATATACATATATAGTCATACAAGAGAGCAAACTTCAATTTTCCAAACAATTTAATAGTAAAATACGACAGTCAGGACTGAGAAACTTGATATGAAATGATAACTGCTGTTAAGATGAATCAGTTCACTTGAAGAGTTTTGTTGTGATTTTAAAGGTGTATTTTGTCTGTAGAAGCTCAAACTAGTGAAAGTTTACCAGAGTTCAGTTACAGAACCAAGCAGTAACACCACAGCTGAGGCCTCACAAGTTACATTTGGGAGGAAAATCAATAAATTCAAAGACCAATGCCAAAAGAAAAACTACACAACACACATTCTCTCCTGATCCGATAATAAAGGGTAACTCAGGCCGTCTGGCTACCACTGTGACAGACCGCAGCATTACAAATGATTCTGTTTAATCCCTGGCTTGGATTTACTGACACTAAACCTCACTGAGCTCATCTTTGTCTTTGTATCGTCCTCCTCAGCTGACATCACCTGTGAAGTTCCTTCAAAGTTTAATATGAGGTCACATCTCTTTGCTCTCCTCTCCCTCTTTAATCACATTAAACACAACATCAGGACACTGTGAGAGGTTAAACAACAAAAAAAAACAAAAAACACAGAACTGGTGAAAAATGAGAAACAGCTATTGTGCTCTCAGAGTATCGGCTGAAATGGAGCCGACAGAATCCTGTGATTTATCTTTAATGCTGACCTTCCCTTTGATGTGAGGGTAAAGATAATTACACTTTCCTGTTTCATTCAGTTAAGAAACACCTTCCTGCTCTAATTTCCTCTCACCTTGACAGCTGCACTGCTCTTTATTCCTGCTTCAATCAAAAGTCCTCCAAGTTCAACCTGAAGCCACCAGCTTTCATTTAACTGATGCTTTAGAGATTCAGAAGGTCATTTAGTGCACTGTAGAAAAAAAAATCTGTATTTTTACAGATTTTATTTTACAAATTTTTCCTGTATTTCAAAAATAAATGGAAATGTTATAAAAATATACTGTTAATTTACATGTCTAATGTAAAACAACATGGCAAATGTGTAACCATGAATTATCATAAAATTTCCATTTTTAAAAGAAGAAAATTTTGCTTTTTTCACATAAAAAGACTAAATATATGTTACCACAGTTATGCAGACGACACAAATTTACATAACCGCATCACCAGGGGACTGTGGTTCAATACAAGCACTGAATAAGAGCATTGAACAAATCAATGATTGGATGTGTCAGAATATTCTTCAATTAAACAAAGACAAAACTGAAGTAATTGTTTTTGGAGTCAAGGAAGAACGATTAAAAGTCAGCACTCAGCTTCAATCAATAATGTTTAAAACTACAAACCGAGCCAGAAATCTTGGTGTTGTCATGGACTCAGACCTGAACTTCAACATCCACATTAAGACAATTACAAAGTTACAGCCGACTATCACCTGAAGAATATATCAAGAATTAAAGGACTTATGTCTCAGCAGGATTTGGAAAAACTTGTCCTGCATTCATCTTCAGTAGACTCGACTACTGTAACGCCGTCTTCACAGGTCTCCCTAAAACATCCATCAGACAGCTGCAGCTGATCCAGACGCTGCTGCTCGAGTTCTCACTAAGACCAAGAAAGTGGATCATATCAGTCCAGTTCTCAGATCTTTACACTGACTTCCTGTCTGTCAAAGAATTGACTTTAAAATACTGCTGATGGTTTATAAAACACTGAATAGTTTCTGATCTGCTGCTACATTATGAAGATGGTCTGGATATGGTCTGGATCAGGTCTGGATCAGGTCTGCTTTCTGTCCAAACTAAACCTGGAGAAGCAGAGTTCAGTTTTTATGCTCCACATATCTGAACAAACTCCTAGAAAACTGCAACTGCTGCAACTCTCAGTTCTTAAATCAGAGCTGAAGACTTTTGTGCACTGTCACTTTCATTCTTGTATTTTATCTTTTACTCTATTTTAGCTTATTTTTGTTTTCTACTCTCTTAACTCTTTCATAACTGTTTTAATTGTATTTAAATGTCCTTTTATAATGTGTTTGTTTTGCACTTTGTCTTTAATGTTTCATGTAAAGCACTTTGAATTGCCTTGTTGAAACGTTCTATACAAATAAACCTGCCTTAAACAAACCATATCACAGCTCAGGTGTTTGTACCTGCTCAGTGTGACCAGAGCAGGTGGTGCTGATGACACCAAACCAGTGAAAAACTAAAGAACAAAAATGAAACTATAGCTAAATGTAGAACAGCAAACAAAAAATCATGTTTGTTCCAGCAGGAATGAAACAGCTGTAATACAACACAAACAGCCTCATTATATTTCACTTAAAACACAAACTCTGAAACAGCAGGGAGCAAAAGTCTATGATAAACACCCAGTAGATACTTCTCATCTTCTTTTGGAGAGTATTTACTTTCATCTGTGTTAACACTGTCTTTTATTATTGTATTGATTAGGGATGCACAATATTATCGGCACGTCATTGGTATCGGCCAATAAAAGCTCTAAAATGAAATATCGGCTGACTGTGCTTCCCTCGACGGACTGTTTCACCCTGACGGTCCCGGTGTTTCCTCCGCAGGCTGCACTTCACTCAGCTGCCTGTCAGACCAGCTGTTTCTTCCCATTTTAACTTATATAACAAACCGGGGCTCGGTGCTCCGGTTGGATCCACATGGAGAGCCGGGGCTAACGTTAGCTGGGAGGCTAGCGGAGCGTTAGCCGCAGCATGGCCGGCTAGCCTCCGCTAGCAGCAGCGGGTCTGACGGGCAGCTGAATGAAGTGCAGCCTGCGGAGGAAACACCGGGACCGTCAGGGAGAAACAGTCCATCGAGGAGCTGCTGTGTTCGGCTGCACAGATAGGAAACACCTCGGCTGACAGGATGTACCACTCAGTTTGGGAAAAAATCTTCTTCTTTTTGGTTTATAACGGCGGTTGGCAACCAGCGTATTAGGTGCATTAGCGCCACCTTCTGCTCCGGTGTGTGGACCAGAGATTAAATCCTGCACATTAATCCTGTCTGTCTAATAAACTCAGTGAAAACTCTACTGCTGCTCCCACTTGGCAGGTTCATTAAAGTTTTAATGCTGAGCTCCTGAACTCCAGTCTTCCTCAGTTCTTCCTTCATATATTGTCTTTATTGATCATAATTAGTACAATCTATGCTTGCATGTATAATAGTCTCCTCAGCCAGCTGGAAAAAAATATGTGCATATATCAGCAATGGCCATCGGCCACAATCAGTTGGAAATATCAGCATATTGGATATCGGCAAATAATCCAATATTGTGCATCCCTAGTATTGATGTATCTTCACATTCTAAGACATGTTTGTGTTTCAGCTGTGATTTATTGATATAAATATGAATAAAAACCAGCAGAGAAAGCAGCTGTTCTTCTTCATGTCATTACAACAAGGTGGCAGGTATCTTTAGTAGCACTGCTGACTCTCCTGCTTGTTTATTTAACTGAAACACATACTGGGAGATTAATTAGTGTTTTTGCATTTAATATTGAGTTGAAACAGCTACATTATATTATAACAGTAGTAGTTATAATATAAACCACAGCTCTGTTCATCTACAATCACAGTTTTACCTCCATTCTATGTATAACTGTGGTTAGTTTGTATTATTGCCTCCTCAAACTGGAAAACATCACAGTGTCCTGACATTTACACAGTGTGGAGAAAGATTTCTACAGAGAGTTAAATATTTCATTAACTGTCAGTCAAATGCTTCAGAGGGAGTTGGTTAGCTTCTGTGCTTGTTTGGGAGGTCATAAATCTAAATGACTCTGTATTGATTGTTGAGGTGAGACGGCAGGCAGGGATTCAGCTTCTCAAACCCTGAGAGGAGCCACAATCACTTTATAATTCATGTCCATTTATTATGATTATGTTTTTAACTCTACATTCTGCGTTGGCATTAAAGGATACGTGTAATGACTCGGGACTCACAGAACACAAAAGCATTAACTCAGCTGCAGTAGCGGAGTGTCCAATATCTTAATCAAGTCCAGAGAACAAGCAGGAGTCACAGAGCCAGTCAGGCAGATCAGGTAGACCTCTACACAATGTGGCAGACGGGTCAGGGACTGATGACGATAATGAGATCCAGGTGTGGAGATGGTGGGAAGGATCTGTGGCAGGATCCATGATGACAGGAAAGAATACGACTCTTTATTTTCTTCGTTAACCACAAAACAAACAAGAGTTCTGTTAGTGTGAACAAGGCACCAATCTGGAAAATCCACAACAAAATAAGTTTTATAATCTATCAGTCAATCAAACTTTATTCTTAAATCACCTTCTTGATCCGCACATGTCAGGACAATTCAAAGTGCTCTCAAAGAATCCGATCAGTGAAGAGGATTCTATTTAGAGTGCTGATCCCCACAAATAAACAAACATAAACATAAAATATGTATAAAATATGAAATACCGCATAAGGAGGGAGTTGGAGGAGCTGCAGCACCAAACTGCAACTGGCAACACTGTGATCATCAGACTGACAACGACTGAAACTAGCTTCACTTCTCTACCTGAACTAACACTAAAAAAAAACACAACATATTTGACTGTATCTGATAAAATCAGCTTCATGTGAACCTTGTTAACACGCAGCAGCAGTCTGACGGATGGATGTGGATGATACTGGGCGGCTGTGGCTCAGGAGGTAGAGCGGGTCATCCACTAATCGGAAGATCGGTGGTTCGATTCCCGGCTCCTCCAGTCCACATGCCGATGTGTCCTTGGGCAAGACACTTAACCCCAAAATTGCTCCTGATGGCTGTGCCATCAGTGTATGAATGTGTGTGAATGGTTAGCTTTCTCTGATGGGCAGGTTGGGACATTGCATGGTAGCCCCTGTACCCATTCAGTGTATGAATGGGTGAATGTGATTCGTAGTGTAAAAAGCGCTTTGAGTGGTCGGAAGACTAGAAAGGCACTATACAAGTACAGTCCATTTACCATTTACTGTCGACTCTGCGTCTCTATCAGAGAAGGACGGAGCTCGTGGGATGAATCTGTCACAATAAAATCTCCTTTTAATATGAGAAAACATTATTGTAGCGAACAAAGTATTTCTAAATAAGAAAATACTTTCTCTAACATTAATGAGAAAGGTTTCTCGTTATGAGAATGTTTTATTGTTTTTATAATCAGAAATGTGAAGGCATGTTTTTATTTTATTTAAGGGTTGCAGTTCTACGCTGCTGTGATATAAAAGCCTGTAGACTATCAACAGGTGATGAAGACAGCAGTGTCATGTATTCCATGTCTGGGAGAAGCTTTATTTATTTATTTATCATCTTCCTGAACGTCATCACTGCAGGAAGATACCATCTGTGTTGTTTACCAGGTTAATTAACTGGTTGGGTGATACCATCTTCACTGTCTTCAAGGGGTGTTTTTCTTCTCACAGTCTGGTTCTATTGATTACTGAATCAGCAAAAGAGGAATAGGGAGAGTCTGATGAACCTAATGAGACCCAATCATCCAGGGAGATTAGTAAAAGTGATGTATATGTGTGTTTCAAGCTTTTCTGCAAGTGTGTGTGTGTGTGTGTGTGTGTGTGTGTGTGTGTGTGACAGAGAGGCAGAGAAAGGTCTGACGGTGCAGATAAGTTTCTATCGAACTCGTTCTGCAGACGTGTTATCTGTTTCTTGGATCGCCCCCTGAAGAAGCTCATTGATCCACGGCAGAAAAGACCAGGAAAGCTAAACCTTTAATTTCTGTTTCTTCAGCCTGCTGTCTGTTCACTGACAGGGAGTCTGCTCACCTGCTCCAGGCTCCTGCAGCTGACACACTAATACTTTAGTCCAGGAGGAGGACATTAGATTTGGAGTTTGAACTAAACATTTAATGAGCAGCTGGATGCTAACGAGCATTCACACGTTCGTTCTTCTTCTATGTTTCTGATTGATAACTACGTCTGTAAACTTTCAGGGACAGAAACCGTTCAAATATCAAAATGTTCAGCTTGTTCAGGACATTTATGCTGTAACTTTTCTTCTTTCATCATGTTCTACTGATTTTATATAATTTTTAAAATTATTATTTATTATGGAAACTAAAAGCGCTGAAGTATTTCTTCTTCATGGACGGGTGTTCCATGTTGAAATGCTTAACATATTAAAACATGGGACCAATAGCGCCACCATGTGTTCATTTATTATGTGTTTTAAATTTTGCCTAATAACTCATGAACCATGAGGCTGCTCAAAACAATATTTGCACAGCGGGTTCCTTGGATGATGCCGATGTGACTGATATAGGCCACATATAGGCCAGTTTCTGGTAAACACATTTTTTTGCTTCTGTTGGCACATATTTCATCTAATCTTCACCAAACTTGGCACAGAACATATTTAGACGACTCTGAACAAAACTTATGAGTTCGTTTTTGGGTATCACTTAACGTTTGTCTGTAATTGGTTACCAAAATTTGCACTTAACAGGTCATAACCCCTCAATCCTGAATCGGATTGCAACCAAATTTGGGAATGATACAATTCTACCCACAGGGAGCGCTACTGTAATATTATAACATGATATTTCTGCAATTCTATTGTCTTTAATAAAATGAAACTTGGTACACAAGTCCATGAGAGTGTACGCGGCATATTGAAGCATGACACCAACAGTCCCACCTTGTGGCCATTAGGAAAACACCACCATACTACTTATTAACTGCCATTTCTCTTAAATGTAATATTCCATGGTAACCAAATTCAGCAGAGTAGCACAGATGGGGATGCTGAACAAGTCTGCAGTATTTCTGCAATGCTTTGCGATTTATTTCAGCTTTCAGCATTCACATGCATTTTCTGCAGGAAATGTATTTTCTAGTTAACATCTGATGTGAAGTGAAAGGAAATGTGTGAGAGGAATCATTATAAAATCTGGCTTCAGTTCACCACCTCGCCATCTACGGTTTCCTGAGTTCCCGTACAAACATCCATCGGTCAGTTTGTTTTTATAATTCCATGCACATCTTTCACACCCTGTTTTGTGTTCACAGAAGTTATAACGAGGCCCATGTGGTGGTTACTGTAGTATTATTTTTCATGCAGGACTTTTACCTGTAATAGAGTATTCTTACATTGCTGTGTTGGTACTTTTACTTACTGTAAGTAAAGGATCTGAGTACTTCTCCCACCTCGGGTTGTTGCTGCTCTTTTCTGTTTTCTGTGGAAGAAACGTGGAGGCAGGGGTTCATCTACAAGCTCTGTGGATTACTGTTAAAAAAAGAGAGTTATGTTATTGCCATCTGGCTGCAGGATGCGTCTGACAGCTTGGAGGGTGCTGATACCTGGTCACAACAACACACTGTCTGTATGATCTGCTCCTCTCTGTCCTCCTGCTGTAAACATCTGATCTGCTGCACAGCTTTGACTCCAAAACCTGATTATTCCTCCACATCTTTGTGTAGATGTGCTCACATGTGCATGTTCATACACATTTATTGACAGCATGTGTAAATGTATTTGTGTTTCTGTACACACACCACAGAATATTTTATTATTTCTGTGTATATAATACATCCATCTGTCAATGTTTAATAAAGTACATTTATAATTCTGAATCCATTGTCATCACCTGCATCTGTAGACCATGAACATCTGTCTGCTCTGGTGGTTTCTGTACATCTTAGTTACATAAAGCAGATATTTACATGCAGCAAATGCAACTCTGATGAAAATGATTGATTAGAGAATCATGACATCACGACCTGGCGTGTGTTTCTTGGGAGGACAGTCTCGTAGGAACTGTTACAGTGACTAAGACACATTTACATGCACATACGAGCATGTCAGTATTGTATTAAGACAAACTTAAAAAAAACTCCAAACCTATCCTTTACCTGATGTGTTTGCTTTTTGTTTTTGTTTAAATCCCATTTCTTGTGTTTTTTAAATCCTGTCTGTTTGTTGCTTTTGGTAAAACTGTGCTGAGATTCCTGATGGCAGCACTGCAGAGCACTTTTCACACTGACTGGTCTCTTAGTGCAGCCACACAGCATCAATGGAAGGATCATTAGCTCTCCCTGGACTCCACTTTCACCTCCCTGATGTCCTGTGATGAGCCGTCCCGGCACTGAAGTGGTTAAAAAGAACCGCAGGCCAGTTAAAGGAGATAAATACGACCGCTGCTCTGTGGACAATAACTGTATTTCTTTTCTCACCGTGAATACCTCTGTAAGAGAAATCAATACGAGGAGGACCTGATAACTATCCGTCTCTGGGTTCTGGTGATTGGTACCAACGTGTGTGTGTGTGTGTGTGTAATGCTGGTTCTCCCTTTGGTGCCTATTATGGAGGCTTCTTGTTCGGGAGCCGCTGTGAGGAACTGCGGACCCCATCGACCCAAACATCCATCTGGAGCATGAAAGTGATTTTGTCTGAGCCCGACACGATGAAGCAGTCTCTCTCCTCTGTGTATTCCTCTTCTCTTTGGATCTTCTCCTCCTTGTCACTTTTATTTCTGCATCTCCCTCCTTTATCCCTCTAATTTCTCACTCGGATAAAAGATCTGATTTTCTTTATCGGAAAAAATAAAAAGATGATAAAAGATAAAAAGATCTTGATGCTGCAACACATGATGTCTGAGACTTTCCTTTACAAAAACAAACAAACAAGAAAACCAATGTAACTAAAGTGAATGCAACAAAACAACATCTGTTCATGTTGCGGTGACATCGCCCTCCAGCAGCTGTAGAAATGATGACGGGAGTAAAGGAGGAAATCAGGTGATGTTATTACAGAGTGACAAAGTCAGCGAGGTGGGGAGGTCGTCAACAAAACACTGTTCACTTCCTGTTTACAACCAGCTGTCAACACAGTCTTTTAAACCTTGATCACAATCAAACCTTAAAGACATTCTGCACATTTCCAGGTGAACATAATCCAGACAGCTAATATGTTTCCCATGAAAACGTGACTGCTACAACAAGTTAGCAGTATATAAAGGTCACTTCTAGGAGACAGAGTTGCTTTAAAATGTAGAGCAAGAAAGAGAAAACTGATGAGACACATGAGCAGACTCTCTTCTTCTTCATCCTTTAATCTCCTGCAGACTGTCCTCCCTGCAGTTCAGATTCAGAGTGTCTTTCCTGTAAACCTCCTCTGTCTTTGCTTCCTCGTCTCTGTTTTTCTCCTCCAAGTCATTGAGCCACAGAGACTGTCCCATTACTCTGTCTGGGCGACACACTGAGAGGAAGAGGGGGGGAGGTGTGGGACAAATGGGGGACGAGAAGAGAGAAAATAGAAAAAAGAGTGCGGGGGGAGTAAAGAGGCAGGAGATGGAGGGACAGAAAGGAAGGATTGATAGTTGGTGAAGCTCAAGTTGAAGGACGTGTGGAGCTTTAATACTGTAAATAACCAGCATCCTCTCTTTAAACCCAGCTATTCAGATTTAAATCTCTCCACGGCTGAAGGGAAAATACTCAAGTTTTGGGCGATCTGCAGGCTATTCTCGCCTTTAATAACTATTTGTCAGCTGCATGATGCACCTTGAATGTTTACCAGCGGCGCCCAGTCTTGACAATGCTAATTCCTCAGGATGCTGCGCTGCTGCCTTAAACAACAAGTGAGGAGTATGCATGAAAAATGGGCTAGAAAATCCCCGTCGGAGCCAAGTGTTTATGTTCCTCTAACATTTTCTTGGGTTGAAGGAGGCAGTTTTGGCAGAGTGAGGCTCAATATTTGCATTGGAAAATATTCAGGGTAACACAGTGGAGCACAAACGGTGGTGTCAGTAGATTACACTTGTTGCATGTGAGCCGCAGGAGGCTCGCCACCTGCTTTTCCTCTCTGCACTGAGTTTTATTCTCAAAGGGGAGTGGGCAGTCTGCCCTGGCATCGTTCTCGGCTTCTTCTTTGACTAAACAGAAAAGAGTTGAGTGCCCGGTTCTATCAAAAATAGAAGAACTAAAAAGGAAAAACATCATTGCATAATAAAACACATGAGTCAGAAAAAATAATATCACCAAATATCAGCAGACTGTTCACCCGTTACCCCTAACCCTAACCCTTAACCCTAACCCCTAACCTAATCCTAAGTTACCTGAAGAAAGAAAAGTGTGTGTTTCTAATTAAAACTGCTGTTTGTATATTACTTTTTACATGTTGTTAATAAAGTGTAGATAAATCCTGAATACTACATCCAACTGTGACATAGAGTCAGTGATCTGACGTCAGGTTAAATGTTGTTGTGAGGTTTTATTTGTTGTTAAAATTTTAAAAGATTCAGAGTGATGAACTGCATATTTACAGTCTCTGTCTTCACCATCTGTACGTACTTTATGTTGTATCTGCAAGAAAACAATATATTGATATATTTAGTCTTTAATGTGTTGTATTTTATCATCTTTTTTAAAAATGTCAACTTCAAATATAGGGCATATTTAAAAACCAAACGTATTGATCAATAATAATAATAATAATAATAACTTTATTTATATTGCACTTTTGAAAAAAGTGCTTCACAAACAAAGACAAATACAAGAAAGCAGGAAAACAATCAAATACAAAATCATAGTCAACAAATCAAATAACACATAAAACAGTAAACACTAATGATAAAATAATGGACATAAGCGGCAAATAAAAATTGCCGATAGAGTAAATTACATAAAATAATTAAGCAAAAGCCATACAGAAGAAATAAGTTTTGAGAGATGATTTAAAAGAAGGCAGTAAGTTATTCCAAAGGGTTGAAGTCCTGAGGGCAAAAACTCTGAACAGCACATTAGTGTCTCTATTCTATTATAGTGTCAAAACAAGTAAAAACTAACAGTGGATCAAAACAGCAGATTGGTTCTGGGTGAAGTTAACTCGGTTTAGTGTCTGTGCTGTTGATCAGTGTGCTTCCTGTGTGGAAGATGTTTCAGTTTTTGTGTGCAGATTGATTTTTTTTTCTTTTTCATTTGTTGACATTTTAATGTTTGATGTTTTGTTCTTATCTGGTGTCGACTCTGTCTCCTAGAAATTTAATTCACATACATTAAATTGCAACAACAAATACGTTTAGTTAGAAATATAATGCTGCTCAATGATGTTGTCTCTCAATATGATGATGAGATGTTAATTAACGTATTTGGAAAGTTGCAAAAATGTTGATACTGAATGTATGAGTGAAATGTTCACAGACGACATACCTGGATGTTTTTTCCCATCAAAATATCTGATATCGCAGTAAAATATCTGCTAGTAGAAACTACAGCAATATTAAGCTTTTTCTGGCAGCACTTGGTTAATGTTAGCCATATATAGAAATGTTAGAAGTGTGCCCGAATACAAAAACAATATTAGGCAAAACACAAATAGCGTTTTTTTAATGAATATTTGTTTCATACAAATATTTTAAAAATTATTTGTTTTTGGGAAGAATAAACCATGTCGAACACCAGCGTGCAGGTCGGTTACATCACTATCTCAGTGTCTCTCCTCTGCTCCGCTGTGACGTCTATCAGCAGGTCTCAGTGAGGGGCGTCACATCCACCTGCTACATGACGCACATTTCCTAATTTGGACATCAGTCGCTCCCAAGAGACTCTCCATAACCTGTTGTTCCTCTTCTCCTTTCCACAAAGTTAGGTTGTTAAAAAATAGGCAATAAATGAAAAGTTTAAAGCAATAATCACCTTTGAAGTTCTTCCCTACATGTTACAGGCTGTGCTGTCTGTGTGTTATGGGTGTATAAATAGGTAGAGGTCTGTCTGCAATGAGGTGATGAGTAAAGTTTTATCTCAGTAGTCAGCGCAGTCGTCTATGATCTGAGACTCCAGTTTCCTTCATAAGGTAGTTTATTCATGAACACTTATTGTAACACTTTAATTTTCTAAAATTAAAAGCGTAATAAAAACAAAAACAGGATTTTTCAAATACAAACACAAATAATTTTGCTGCCTCAACAAACACAAAAACAAATACAAATACAAATACTGGGCTCTCTGCACATCCCTACTAATAAATGTTGCTTCATTCATTCGAAAAAAGTTATTTTGTTATTGTGAGTTAAAGTATCTCAGGGTCTTGTTCAGTCAGGGTAAGATGGAGAGTGAGGTTGACAGGTGGATCGTTGCAGCATCAGCAGTAATGTTGTACTGGACCGTTGTGGTGAAGAAAGAGCTGAGCCAGAAGGCAAAGCTCTCAATTTACTAGTTGTTCTAACCCTCAGTGGTCACCAGCTTGACTGAAAGAATGAGATCACAGATACAAGCGGCTGAATTGAGCTTCTCCTCTGGAAAGTGTGTGAGGAGCTGAGAGAAGAGACGCTGCTCCTTCGCATTGAAAGGAGCCAGCTGAGGTGGTTTGGACACCTGGTTAGGATCCTCCTGGCACTGGTCCAACTGGTAGGAGACCCCGGGGCAGACCCAGAATACGCTGGAGGGACTACATATCTCTTCTGGCCTGGAAACACCTTGGGATCCCCCAGGAGGAGCTGGAGGGTGTTGCTGGGCTACTCAGTCTGATGCCAACGTGATCTGGTCCCAGATAAGCATTGAAAAATGGATGGAAGGATGGATGGATGGATGGATGGAAGGATGGATGGATGGATGGAAGGATGGAAGGATGGATGGAAGGATGGATGGAAGGATGGATGGATGGATGGATGGAAGGATGGATGGATGGATGGAAGGATGGATGGATGGATGGATGGAAGGATGGATGGATGGATGGATGGAAGGATGGATGGATGGAAGGATGGATGGATGGATGGATGGATGGATGGAAGGATGGATGGATGGAAGGATGGAAGGATGGATGGATGGATGGATGGATGGATGGAAGGATGGATGGATGGATGGAAGGATGGATGGATGGAAGGATGGATGGATGGATGGATGGAAGGATGGATGGATGGAAGGATGGAAGGATGGATGGATGGATGGATGGAAGGATGGATGGATGGAAGGATGGATGGATGGATGGAAGGATGGATGGATGGATGGATGGAAGGATGGATGGATGGAAGGATGGAAGGATGCATGGATGATGGATGGATGGAAGAATGGATGGAAGGATGGATGGATGGAAGGATGGATGGATGGATGGATGGATGGAAGAATGGATGGAAGGATGGATGGATGGATGGATGGATGGATGGATGGAAGGATGGATGGATGGATGGAAGAATGGATGGAAGGATGGATGGATGGATGGATGGAAGGATGGATGGATGGAAGGATGGATGGATGGATGGATGGATGGATGGATGGATGGATGGATGGAAGGATGGATGGATGGATGGATGGAAGGATGGATGGATGGATGGATGGAAGGATGGATGGATGGATGGAAGAATGGATGGAAGGATGGATGGATGGATGGATGGAAGGATGGATGGATGGAAGGATGGATGGATGGATGGAAGGATGGATGGATGGAAGGGTGGATGGATGGATGGATGGATGGAAGGATGGATGGACGGATGGATGGATGGAGGGAGGGAGGGAGGGAGGGATGGATGTAATAAAAGTTGTCATTTCTGTACTAGAAAATTACAGCATCATGGTGAAAGTGATGTCAACCTTTACAGGACGACTGATGAGATCACTGATTGACAAGTTCAAATAAGTGAACTTGTAAGCTTGAAAGTGTTTGTTTTCCCTCCTTATCTGCTGCAGAGGAACAGAGCGACTGATCTTCAGGCTGCGATTGGATTTCAGCTCCTGCCTCGGAGGGTTTTCAGGTGATTTGGTCCAAACGTCTGATGGTCAATTATGTTCTGGTGAGATTGGTACAACAAATCAATTTAGAGAAGCTGCCTCACTGAGAGCAGACGATGACCATGAATGACAATAAAGGATTATTGTGACACACACACACACACACACACACACACTGAAGACAAACATGCAGAGAAATGTTGTTTTTTTGTGATTCCTTTTGTTTAAGATTCATATTTGATATGAAAGAGGAATTTTCTGATTTGTTTTGTTTACTGCTGGAGTTAACGTTAGTCTCTGAGTGACGGCGTAGAAAGCTCACAGTATACTTCACTCTGGTCTTGCAAAGGTAATTATTTAGGCATTGAATCTAAGGCAACCGCTGCATTTAGTGAAGATGAACTCTATCGAGTGTGAATTGTAGACTGTCTGAGGCCTGCACTGCCCTCGCAGCTCAGTTTCACCTTTCTGTTCCGTCAACATCACGTTATTAACGAACATTTAGAAAATCTATTGGTTATTTAATCTATCATCTATCATTTATCTATCTATCTCCTCATCTCAATCAGACACACTGAGATAAAAACACAGGCAGCACATGAGGATCTTTATTACATCACTGTTTTATTGTGTTTATGTAGTTTAATGGTTGATAGTGTATAAATGTGTATATTGTGTTTATGTAGTTTAATGGTTGATAGTGTATAAATGTGTATATTGTGTTTATGTAGTTTAATGGTTGATAGTGTATAAATGTGTATATTGTGTTTATGTAGTTTAATGGTTGATAGTGTATAAATGTGTATATTGTGTTTATGTAGTTTAATGGTTGATAGTGTATAAATGTGTATATTGTGTTTATGTAGTTTAATGGTTGATAGTGTATAAATGTGTATATAGTGTTTATGTAGTTTAATGATTGATAGTGTATAAATGTGTATATAGTGTTTATGTAGTTTAATGATTGATAGTGTATAAATGTGTATATAGTGTTTATGTAGTTTAATGATTGATAGTGTATAAATGTGTATATAGTGTTTATGTAGTTTAATGGTTGATAGTGTATAAATGTGTATATTGTGTTTATGTAGTTTAATGGTTGATAGTGTATAAATGTGTATATAGTGTAAATACAGTCAGATGTGTAGCTCTCTATAGAACGTACTACAGTGTATCTACAGGAACGAGTCGTAGAAATGCAGCAGGAAGCTTTCATCTTGTTTTTGGTTGAATATAGATGTATTTCAGTGTGAATGTTAAACTGAAGAGTTTGGAAGTGAGGAGTTTGTTGCTTGTTTGTGTTTGAGTGAGAAACGTATTGAGGACATTTGAAGGCTGTAGTCACTGAACGCTTTCTGTGTGAAAACTATGCAAATGTGTCACAGTTTGATCCTGAACTGTTGCTGTTGTGCCGACTGTGTGAAGAGTTTTAACATGTGGACACGATGCAAATGTTATATCACAAAATCTTTGCATCATTTTCAGCTAGCTGGATAGTTTTATGTGTCACATTTTTGAGCTCAGAACAGAAACTCTGAGTGTTGTATTTATGAGTGAAAGCAGCAGCTGTTTCTTTAAAACATATAACAAAGTTCTGAAGATTGATTTGCTCAAACAACATTCTCTAAAGATGACTTCTGAAGAAAACACATCAATAAGAATGAATAAAAGATCATGAAATAACCAGCTAATATCATTTTCTTTCTTCTCATGAATAAACACTACCTTCTCTACGCTGTGACTCAGGTGAGTCTCAGCCAGCGGTGAGATGAACGGCTGCTTCACATCTCTCCTGCTGTGTCAACAGCTCGGAGGCGGCTCGCAGTCTCCACTTGTATAATATTTGGAATAAAAAGCAATTAGCTTAGTTTGGTTTACCACAGGGAGAGATGTATGTCTGCATGCTAAACTAGTCAACTAAAGCTCATCTGTCTTCTCTTTCTTCACTGGTGGAAGGTAACTATTTACTCAACTACTGTACTCAAGTACAGTTTGAGGTACTTGTACTTTACTGGAGTATTTCCATGTGATGCTACTTTCTACATTTCAGAGGGAAATATTGTACTTTCTACTCCACTACATTTATTTGACAGCTTTAGTTACTTTTCAGATGAAGATTTGACACAATGGATAATATAACAAGCTTTTAAAATACAACACATTGTTAAAGATGAAACCAGTGGTTTCCAACCTTTTTGGCTTTTGACGTCTTACAAAAAGCAGTGTGTAGTCGGGGTCACATTTCACATGTCTATGAGTTGTTAACAGCTCCACCAAATAGTGATTTTTCCCTCTAAACTTCTCACATGCTTTCATTTCAATAAATATTCAAATGATCCAATATTTCAGCAAAAATCAAAGATTAGAGACAAAGAACTTTGTTTTTTCTTCTTTCCTCCCCCATTAATCATCTCACCACCCCTCAGATTTATCTGCTGACCCTTTGGAGGGGCCCGACCCCTAGGTTGGGAACCACTGGACTAAACTAGCTAACTGTATATAAAGTAGTGTAAACTAGCTCCACCTCCAGCAGCTACAACAGTAACATGCTGCTCTAACACTGATGCTTCACTATTAATAATCTAATGATGTCATATATAATGATGTATATTTTGGGTAATTAACTGACACTGAGTTGAGTTAACTACAGCTGCAATGATTAATTGATTAGTTGCCAACAATTAAATTAATCACCAACTATTTTGATAATCAATAAATTGTTTTGAGAAGATTCCAGCTTCTTAAATGTGAATATTTTCTGGTTTCTTTAGTCTTCTGTGACAGTAAACTGAAGATCTTTGTTGTGGACGTTTGAAGACGTCGTTTTAGACTTTAGGAAACAGTGAGTGACATTTTTCACCTACTGATTAATCTGTTAATTATTTTCTGAATTAATTGATTACTTTGGTCCATAAAATGTCAGAAAATGATAAAAAATATTGTTAGTTGCAGGACTCCTGTTAACTATTACTGTTAAATTAGAAGCTGTGAGTTAAACCTCATGTGTGCTGTGAATGAGTCATATTGTGGAAGTTGTGTAATAAAGACAGAGAACAACCTGCTGCTGTCTGTATGAAACCTGAAGCCTGTAATAAGTTTCCAGATGTATTTAAACTTTACTGATCTGACATGTCCGTCATCATCCGGCTGTTACGGAGACGATTCAAACATTATCTTTAATTAGCTGCAACTTTTCAGCCTGTTTCTGCTGTTTTATAATAACAATCTGTCAACAACCTGGCATCCTTATAGTAACAAATAAATTCCATATTAAATACTCTCTTCATTAAAGTATTATTCATAGCGTTAGTTCAGCTCCTGTGTTGCAGAGATGAGAACACAGATCCTGCACTCAAACATCATTTAAAACTTGTGTTTCTTTTCTCTGTCATTTATTTTTCCGCCGGCCTCTGACAGGTACATCAAGCTTTTCCTGTATTACTACCGGCGAGACATATTAATCTCAGGGAACAATGACCGTTTCATTTGAAATGTATGGATTTTGGTGGCCTGCCGGTGCTGCAAGTTTTCAGAAAAGTGTTGAGAGGAAGATTGGTGGCCAGCTGGGATCAAAGTGGCAATCATTTATTTCTTGACATCCTTTTTTTTTTTTTTCCTCGGAGATTTCCTGCAGCTACGGTGAACTTGTTGTGACAAATGGTTTTCACTACCATTACTAGCAACGCAGGAAATACCACTGACCACCCTGTTCAATAAGTCACAGAGACAAGATGGCCGAGTGCTGAGGGAGCAGCGCGGTGACGGACCGCCAGCACACCGGGGAATTATTTTCAAGTGATCGGAAAAGCTGCCTGACAGATAAATAATATGTTAGTTTATAACTTAAATTATTCAAAACTTCTATTAAGTTCAACGTGTTCCTGAAAAAGATCACGTTTCATCCTCATAGCCCCCTGAGTAACCATGGTAACGCCTTAAACAGTCAGAGAGGCAAATCAAGTTTATATGTGCAGCACTTCTCAACAATGAGGCAATTAAAGGCATTAAAAATGAACATTTCAATATGAAAACACACATTGAAATAGAATTTACCATTTTAAATAGAACATAAAATAGAATGAAACACATAAACAGGAGAATAAAAACCACAGAGCTGAGCCAGATATGAATAAATGATCCCAAAGGCAAACAGAAAAGTCTTCAGCCTTTATTTTAGAAGAACTGCAGCAGCAGCAGACATCAGTTTATTCAGATATGTGGAGCAAAATAACTAAAGGTTTGATGTGTCCTAGATGACCTGAGAGGTGTGGACTCTTCATCATGTAGCAGCAGATTAGACATTACTTTTGATTTTAATTGATTAACAGGAAAAATTAGTTTCCTCTGGCAGTGGGACTATCTGTGGTTTTGATTAAATGGAATTTGGGGCCTCAGCTAATTCTTACTCAACGTCTGAGTACAGCGAGGTCTCACAGTCCACCGTCATCTCATCAGTCCAGATGTTTGTCTGCTCGTCTTCTTAACGTCTGATTCACAGTGAAATGTGTCACCGTGACAAAGTCAAAGCGCCCGTATTGAATTTTTCTGTCGGCTTTTTACACTCTGTGAAACTCATTTAAAGTGTTTTTTCTGTCTCAAACTGTTTCCCTGATTTAGTCTCGTGACTCTGCAGACGGAGGCTGCAGGTGCTGCGTGAGTCCTCATATAACAGGTGTGATATTTACACCTGCTGACAGCTTCTACATTCACTCATTAGAGAAATAGATAAAACAATAATAGTGACGATTCAGGCTACAACACAACTTAACATAAAGTTTGTGAAAACAGACGAGAACATCTTAATATTCTTCATCAGTATCTCAGCATCACTGTCCAGTAACCATTTCATCCAATACTTTACTAATTATTATATAATAATAATAATTTATCAATACAAAGAAAGTCAGTCTCTTCATATCATACATTTCTTTTACAGTTGCCCTCCAGTCTACTTTTATTGGAGACTCTTTGGTCGTTTATTTCTTAGTTATGACTTTTTTGCTGGTCACAGTAAAAAACAGGAAATATGTTTTGAGCTTTATGTTCAGTCTGTATTTAATATATATATTAAACTAAAACCATCATCAGTCTCTAAACCCAGTTACTGTCTCTAGATCATTCATTATTAATTAATAATTAAGACTGGATTGAAGTGAAAGTCATTTATCAACAAAACTTCCAACTGAATATTTTGGAGACAAAACAAGACGTTTGAAGACATCAAGTCAATAATGTGTATATATATATATATGTATATGTATGTAATTCTACACGTGTTCTGTGTGGAACAAGATATTTCGATGCGTGTTGTTTCCTGCGGCTTCCAGGACGCAGACAGATGATCTTCCTCTCACAGCTCTGATGATGTCAGCGCTGCACAACTTCACGTGTTGTTTTCTCCTCCGTCTCCTGTTAAATTGATGGCTGTGTTTGTGTCCTTGTTGTTTGCTCGTAGTAATTCACCTTTTTCTGGAGGTAAGGGGATGATGTTTTTCTGTTCCTGGAATGGTGTTTACTGTGTGTGTGTGAGTGTGTGTGTGTGTGTGTGTGTGTGTGCTCTCATTTGCCATTTCAGCTGCCAGGATAGAACATGTTTGTTGTATGATGGATCGTCTTCATGGGACTGAACAAATGGAGCTGATCACACACACACACACACACACACACACACACACACACACACTTTGTTATTGTTCTGTGGTGATAGTTTGACCCCTGGTTGGTTGGATGTACAGATCCAAAGTCTTGAAAGATGATATTTGTTTTTGTCTTGTGCAAACAAGATATTAAAGGACAGGTTCACATTTTGTCAAGTGTGATTTAAAACACACATATTCTGCACATGTCCAGCTCTATATTTATATTCTGGGGCTCTACTGGAATATCTTTGCATGATTTCCAGTTAAAACCTCCTTATTTATCTTCTACTGGTCCTTTATGCAGCCCCTCAGTTCAGCCTCTGTCTGAAACAGGCCGTTTTAGCTCCTGTCTCTTTAAGGCCCCGCCTCCTGATGAGCCCACTCTGTTCTGATTGGTCAGCTTTCAGGAAGCTTCCTCCGGCTCCGGAGGCTACGTAAACAAACTATAGTAGCAGGATTTCACTTCTTTTTCTCCTTCTTTACTCCAAATGTCAACTTCTCAGATCCATCCGTACTGACATGCTGATTTATGAAGGTTTAAGGAAGTTATCCAGTTAGCTAAGAGACGCTAAATCTTGTTTTTATCTCAATATATTAAATGAGGCAAAAGGCAACAGGAAATCGATCTGGAAAAACATCAATAATCTCACAAGGAGGGACACAAAATTTTTAGGAGGTTTTAAACTCAAAGTACAAGGAAAGTTAATTGAGGATCATCTTACTGTTGCTTCTGTCTTTAATAATTTTTATCTTGAGTCTGTAAATAAGTTAGGAAAAAAAAATATGAAAAGGAAACTGGATATTGTTCCTATAGATGCTACAGGTCAATCATCAGCTCCTTAAAAAGCTCCAAAAGTAGAGATGCTTTCCAATTTGACACCATGTTTGTTAAATCACACAAAGATATTTTAACTCCCCCTATTGCTCATTTAATCAACTTGTCTTTTAAACACAGCTCCTTTCCTGATGACTGGAAACGTGTCTATTTTTAAATCTGGAGACCGTCTTGAAGCCAGTAACTACAGACCAGTAAGTACACTGCCAGTACTCTCAAAGATTGCTGAGAAAGTTATTAAACAACTGACAACATTTCTTAATACAAGCAATTCTGATCTACATTGTTTGCAATTTGTCTTTAGAGCAAATCATTGCACTGAACTGCTATCTTGCACTTAATAGAACAAATTAAATCAAGACTTGACGAAGGAGGAGTAGTTGTTGCTGTATTTTTAGATCTGCATAAAACATTCGACACAGTCAATCAAGATGTTTTAATATTGAAGCTCTCTAAATGTAACTTCTCATCTAGAGCACTGGCATGGATGTCTTCATATTTATCTAATAGGAGACAATGTGTTAAAGTTGGTGACACACTGTCCAGTAACATGAAGTGGACAACGAGTGTTCCACAAGGGTCAGTGTTAGGTCCCCTATTATTTAGTCTATATATTAATGATCCCCCTCAACAGTGTCATGATGCAGAACTACAAATGTATGCAGATGACACCGTTGTGTACACACATGCAAAAACAGCTGAGTTAGCTGCTGCTAAGCTAACAATTGCATTGGAAAGGATCACACGTTGGCTTGATCAATCATGTCTGAGTCTAAATGTTAACAAGACAAAAAGTATGTTTTTCTCTTAAACGATGGTACAACCTCCTAACGCTGATATTCTCATCAAAGGTGAAAAAATTGACAAAGTTACTGATTTTAAATATCTTGGTGTGACACTGGATCCAAATTTGAACTTTAAGACACATGTTAAAAAAAACAGTTAAAACCATAAAGTACAACTTTTACAAGTACAAATGTACAAATTTTAGACATTATAGAAACTGTCTCTCTTTGGACGCAGCCAAGATATTTATGCAGCAATGATTCTTTCCCAGATGTCTTATTTATTTGTTGAAATGAAGAGGAGGACTTTGTATAAGCCCTTTCCTCTCCTGCACAATTTAATATAACTTTTTACTATGTAATATTTTAATTGTATCTTTGTGCAAATAAAAATCTAAAATCTAAATCTTATTGCCTCACGTCATGTTGGGGGCAGGCTGGAGAAACAGCCATAAAACCTCTTGAGTCCTTATACAAACAAATGGACAAAAAACCAATGCATTTCCATCACTGTAGGATACTGGAGAAATACAATTTACTGAGCTTTGAAAATTATAGATTATTCTCAAATTTGTGCCTAGTTTATAAAATTTTAAATGGTTTGTCCTCCTCCACTATGTGACTTTGTGTTCACTCGCTCAGTAAGTTCTATTAGATCCTCCAGAATATCCTCTATAGATTGGACCATTTCATCACACTGCATCTGTACATCAGCTTTCTGTGTGAAGCCACAACTCAGTGGAACATTTACCTGATAATATAAAGAACTGCTGTACGTTTAAAACCAAATTAATCTTGCTTTTAATTTGACAATCTTACATTATTAACTCCTAGTTGACATTGTGGGTGTGTGTGATGTGCTGCTGTGTGCAGCTTTGTGTTTTGTATTATGTGTCCTGTGTGTTTTTTTGCTTTGTACTGTTTGTTATTGTGCTGTTATGTTTTAATTGTGACCTGTTGAAGGGACTGAAAATGAGCTATAAGCTAACTCTGGTGCATTTATGTTTAACACTGTACATGGTCCCAATAAATAAATAAATAAATAAATAAATAAATATTGCAGCTGTATGAGATCTAAAATATGAGCGTGAACAACACGTGGAAACACCTTAGCAACCACCTTAGCGACCACGGCTACAGAACGGATGCATGTTTATGGACATGAGTGACACTCTGATGTCATCATGGGGAGGAAGTAGAGGTAACCTTGCAAACGAAGCATTCAGGACAGGTTTAAACCCTGACTTTTGACTTGCAGGCAGCATTTCTATATACGCTCACCTCAAGTTGGCAATTCCAAAGAAAACGTGAACAGATTCTGACTCCTTTACATCCCACGATACCAGATTTTAACATAACTTGTTTTTGAGTGTTTGAGTACATGAATACAGAATATTCTGGGCTGTGTGTGTGTGTGTGTGTGTGTGTGTGTGTATTTTTGTTCTTGTCCCTTTTGTGTGATTGTCTGCGTTTTGCCTCCGAACTCCCCATACTGTAGCAGTCACACTGAGGCCGATATATCTGCAGTGACAGGCCTTAAACAACAGGCGAGGAAGATAAGTGAGGTCGGCGTGAAATATGATTAAAGCACAGCCTTCCCCTCGCCTTTGATTTAAAGGAGCATGGCACAAACAACTCATCTCCTCCACCCACACACACACACACTAACACACACACACACACTTGAGAGGAAAAGCCCCAAAAAAGAGCAGAAGGAGGAAGAAGATGATGGTGGAAAAAGGGCTTCCTCAGCAAGTTTAAGTTTGGAGGCAGATTTTATCTTCTCATCTTTTTGTTGCTTCTAAAACTGAGAGAAAATGTCCTGAAGGAAGGATAAATACAGCGTCTGACCATCTAAACGTCCTCAAAACTATGAGTCAGCTGAAATGTGAATCACTGTGTGTGTGTTTACTGACAGAATGAAAATGAAAATCTGTATGGATGTCATATCTGGATGAGGAAAAACTCATGTAAATGCACCAGAACACAAGTTAAAAAGTGCTTCATAAAGGAAAAATAACAATTAAAACAAAGCAATTAAAGGTATAGAGAAGAGCTTGCTTTCTGAGTCCATTCAGTTTGTCAACATGAGTGAAATAAAGTTGATTTGAGGCGGATCATCAGAGGTGTGTAGTCTGTAACAGCAGCTGCATCCAGCCGGCTTCAGCACAATCCAGTCTCGGGTTCCTTGTCGTCCGCGGCAATAAAAGTATAATAAACTGCTGCAGCTCCAGTCAAAACAGCTGAATTAAGGAACTTTAAGGACTCAAATATTCAGAAATAAAACCATGTGGGGCAGAATCTTGTTAAAAGTCAACATGCATCACAGATGGGGAATGTTGCTGCTGCAGATTGAAGTTGTTTTTTATTTTCTTGTGTTTCTGGAGGCAGGCTGGCGTACGATGAAGTAAAAACGCTCTGAGCAGTAAATAGCTGCCGTCAAAAATCTCAGCAAATATTTATCTCTTTTCCTCCTGAGATGTTTCCATCATCTCACTTCACCATTTTGTATCTAAATAATCTTATTTAAAAATTTTTTTTTACAGTAAATAAGTTGTTTTTTTCTCTCCTGGAGACATGAATTTCCTTCTGCAGCCAGAAAGCTGCGACATATTCAGTAAATATATTATGGAGATGTCTCTTTTCTCTGCCTTCTGCAGTTCTTAAAGCTCTTCTCATGCTGAGTCAGCAGAAGGGAATTCACCTAAAGAACTCAGGTAAAAGTCCTGTAAGTAACTTTGTCCTTGTGTCCTTCTTCTCTTGTGTCTCAATAATCCTTGAATCTCTTGTATTAATTTCCCTTCAGCTGTGAGAGCAGGCGAGCTGCTGCTGCAGAAGGATTCCTCCTGGAGCTGAAATAACAGTATGAATGATGGAAGATTTTCTCCATAATGTCTTGATTTCTTTTTTCCCCTCTTCCTCAGCGGGGCTGAGGTTGGACACTGTCGAGCTGTTTTTTTTATCTTTATGTGGAACGACAGAAACAGGCTGAAACACTTTGACAGTTCCCTGCTCTTCTGTTGGTAGGAGCAGTTCAGAAGCTCCTTCACTTCTAACAGAGTTTTATAGATCCAAAGGAATCTGCTTCTTTAATGCAACACTGCAGCTGTTGTTGCTTTATTTTGCTTTCTTTAACAACAATAAAACTTTAGACCCTCCAGGATTTAGAAAAAAGAAAAATGAAAGATGATTGAATCAATGAATCAGTCACAGCGCCCTCTACTGGCTGTAGTATGATGACAGGAAGTTATTAAAGAGCTACAAAGTTCACGTAAAGACAAGGTCATCAACACAACATCAGACTTTAAAAGGGGACATATTCTGCTTTTAGTGGTTAAATGTTATTTATTAACTATTATTATGGTCAAAGTTCCAAAACTGGAGGTGAACGTATGTAGAAATGTTGCCTGCAATTCAGTTCAGTTTTATTTATAAAGCATCAAATCCCAACATAAGTTATCTCAGGTCTTTTTCATAGAGCAGGTCTAGACTGAACTCTTTAATCTACAGAGACCCAACATTCCTTCATGAACAGCAGGAAAAACTCCCCTTTAACAGGAAGAAACCTCAAGCAGAACCGGACTCTAGGTGGCGCCATCTGCCTCGACTGGCTGGGTTGAGAGAGAAAGAAGGAAGGAGAGAGAGAGAATCATAACAACAATGACAACAATTACAATGATAATACAGTGATCAATCGCTCATATGAATCAAACAGCTCAGGACAGAATCATTCCTATACAAATGCTATTTTAATACTTTGCTTATAGTAATCAGACAGTCTGCTTACAGTGTTCATTTTGGGTCTTTTTGTGCATGAAAACATATGAAAAAAAAAACAAACTATGGTAATTCTCCCACGATACACATATGATTATGATTATCAGGCATTGAAGCACATCTGCAGGGTGTGTGGAGGTGCAGGGTGTGGGTGTGTTTATTTGGAACCGCTGTGAAACAATCAGAAAATAATGTTTTATTCCTCTCATTCACCAGCTCGACCACTGCTTCTCTCTCTCTCTGGTCTTTTTTAAAATGAGTCAGGAAGCCGTCAGCGAAGCCTAACGGTACTTTTAATGTTATCAAACTAAGAGAGAGAGAGAAAGAAACCTCATGACAAACTGCCAAAAACGAGCCAACGAGATGCAGCAGTGAAACAACAAGCGTTTAAACAGCTGCATTACTTTATATTCATTTAATAAATATACAAATGAGGGAATATCTTCTGGAAGAATGACGTTATTCCCTCCAGTAGAGTTCAGACACTGTAGAATCAATGCCAACCATCAGAACCAACAGTTTGTCCTTTAATTCAGAGGACATGTTTCCCCAATGATATAAATATTACCATTATTATTATTACTATGCATATATATCTACATTATTATTTGCTACATCATGGTCATCATGTTCACTTCCTCCAGCCGCCGGATCTCGTCCATCTTCCAGACGAGGTGCAGTTCATCTCTAACGAGTCTTTCTGTCTGAACGTGGTGCCGAGCTGACTGCAGCTACGAGTCGGGTCCACTTTTCAGATTTCTTGTAATTATTGTAAATAACTCATCTGCAACGTTCACAGCATCCGTCGTGTTCCTGCTCTGTTGCTGCTGTCAGAGAACATCTGCTGCCAGTTTAGCCAGTGACGTCCACCAGGTCCACGACCAGCGTCACACACACCAGAAGCACAGAGGGGGGGCAGCAGAAGGGATTATAAATCCTTCCTGTTAAAGGCCGAGTCAGTGATTCTGGAGAATGATTGTTAGTGAACATCTCCTCACGTTACGCTCACATACACAGTCCTGACTCTGTAAATGAGAAACAAACACAGTAACTTGGACACAACACTACTCCAGCCAATCAGCAGCAGGCGTGGACAGGAGGAAGTCATCAGAGCAGCTGCCTGTGTGAGGACACGACAGTCTCCGTCTCCAGCAGCCGTTGGGGAGATTGATTATTTTATCAATCTTATTTTATCTAATCTGTGTCTTTGTCTCCCTGCACTCTGAACTCACCACTGCTTGTTATTTCTGTATGTTTCTTGTTATTTTGTGTGTGTAATTTCTCTAAAATCTTGCGAGATGTTTCATGTACACATCTGTTCTCTCTGCTCATCTGGGAAGAGAGGAAGACTGTGTGTATATATAATATTTCTGTTTCCCTGCTGTTGTTTCGCTCCTCTGCTTCTGTGCTGTGAGCTGACAGACTGCAGAGCGACAGGGAGGCTTTCAGCCGAGCAGGAACTCTGCAGGAACATGTGCTGCAGGTCAAACACGTCTCACTCTGTTTAAGCACACAGTGAGGAATCTGAAAACGTTAATGCTTTCAGTCAGAGACGCATTTAGTAACGTCTGACGTGATCTTTGTTACAGGGTGTCTGAACTCACTTCCCTCAAACAAAAAGCCTTTAAAAAGTTCAAATAAGTTTACAGACGTCTTGATACTTTAGTTTTCACAATTAAGACATTTTAAAAAACAAAAATCTAATTAATTGAACTAATTTCATATAGATGAGGACAAAAGTATATGTTCTGTATTTCCCTCTTTGTACAGAGATGCATTTACTTACAGTAACCATATTTTTATTGTGAACAACAGACACGTCCTCTACCGACCAAACGTTCTTTTTATTAACCACAACACAAGTAGTACTTAATGTTTCTGGAACATAAAGCTCATTAATGCTTCAGTCAGTCCTCATAGCAGACAACCATGTTATTCAGTCACTTGTTTAGAACATCAGCCTACATTAAAACATAATATAAAGTAGCCTTGAACAACAGTCACCATGAAAAATAAGAACATTCAAACATTCAAAACGCAGTGAAATGATCTTAACCTAGAACAAACTCCTTATCTCAAACGTTTAACTTCTGTTTCTACCTGTTTTTAATTGATTTTGTTGTAACTCTATTTATTAATTGTATTTATATGTTTGTTTTAATTGATTGATTGGCTTCACCCTCAATGATTTTTGAGATTAAATAAAGACAAATATATAAATATGAGTAAGTAATGTTTCCTCTGTTGAATCAGCTGCACAGATCACAAATAAATCAATAAAGGCTTCAGTGCCAACTAACCAATTAACTATCACATCTATATTGTTTCTAACTTGATTAACTTGTAACTTATTAACTTATTTATGAGTTTACATGATGAGACTGATTTATGAATGATTATGAACTTTGTTGTTGAATTCTGAAGACATGAAGTTAATGTCATATTTGTCATCGTTAGTTCTGTAACCTGCAGCTTGTGAAATGTTGACCTTGTTTTGTTCTCACATGAGCCTCAGCAATAAATATGAACTGTCACAATAATGTAAACTAAAACCTCACGAGGACTCACAGAGAATATCTGCAGCCTTTAAGCTCTGGCTCCACAGAGAACATGATGAGTCCTGTAACCTGCAGCAGGTGCAGCTCTGTCCTCATTTCCCTCTTTGCACATCTGTATCAGGTGGTTTACTCCCTGAGCCTTAGCAGCACCTCTTCAGGACTGACTGATGTGCTCTAGCATACACATCTGGACTCTGTTGGTCTTCCTCACCAGAACCCTGCTTATTTCCTGCAAACATAAAGAGCAAAGAAATACATCTTTAATAATAGCAGGACAAAAGAAACAGCATGTTACTTTCAAAAACAGCTGATTTTTGGCTGCAGATTCAGTGGCCGGTTGTACCAATTATTAAAAAAAGCCAACAGACATGACAGCTGCCAGGTTTCCATCAAATGTTGCTCAAATTTTAACAAAATTTACAGAAAATCATCATGACTGTTAGTAGTTGCACCAAGATAAACAGCTGGTGGTGTAAATGCTCCAGTTGATGCCATTAAAAAGTCAGAGGATCAAAGTTACTGAAATTCATCCTGACAGGAACATGAACGAACTTCATAGAAACCCATCCAATAGTTGAGACCTGCTGCTGCACCTTAAAGCTATAATCTGTAATTATTCCACATTAAAATGTGTAAAAACAACTAGACCTATGTTATATATGTTGTTGAGTTGTGTACTTACATTATCCCAAATGTTTCCAACAATGTTCAAACTCAGAGAAATCTGTAATTTAATCAAAGTAACGGACCGTTTCATTTGGTCGCCTGTCGATGGCGTCATACCTCCTCTACCAAAGAGTAAACATGCACAAGATGCATACGGCGGCGCTGTGTTTGTAAATCAATCAATCAATCAATCAATTTTTATTTATATAGCGCCATATCACAACAGAAGTCATCTCAAGGCACTTTTCACATAGAGCAGGTCAAGACCGTACTCTTTAATTTACAGAGACCCAACAATTCCCCCATGAGCAGCACTTGGCGACAGCGGTAAGGAAAAACTCCCCTTTAACGGGTAGAAACCTCAAGCAGAACCCGGCTCTTGGTGGGCGGGGTCTGCTTGTCCGCTACAATGGTGTCTACCAAAGAGTAACTTACACACATACAAGATAATACATCGGTGTTGTGGTTGTTCCACACAAACTGTTATAAATTGACTTTTATTCAGTTTTAAGACACATTTTCATGATAAATTTAGGTGGTTTTTAACTATATCTTTTAGCCGGAAGAAGGATTTTAGTCATTGGACGTCTGGATCTTAAGTTATCAGAGAAATAAACTGGACAAACGTTAGCAGCAGCTCGGCTAACAGCCCCTCCAGGAAGTCCGGTGGTCACCAAACACGTGAAACAGCTTTAATTAGTATTTTAACAATTTTAATCTCCGGGTCCGTTTGTTCTGGAGAGGAGGAGACCTCTGCGGGTAAAAAACATCCTGAATGATGAACACTGGAGTAATCCTAACCCGGTGAAACTGGTTATTTAACAATGAAGACAACAACTCCCATGATCCCTTGCTACTTCACACCATCATCACACTCCGTCTTTTGTTATTGTTTTGATTGAGACTCCTAGTGGCTGAAATTACATATTGTGCGTTATAAAATGGGCTCAAATTACATCTGTAAATTAATAAATTTGGCATTTTTTATTTGTTTAGAAACATTTCTTTGCCAGTTGGTTTTCACAGGTGATGATGCATCAAAACATTATTTAAACTGAACACACCCATAGTGGGATTACCAACATCCAACATCCAACATGACAATAGCCAGGTTTCTATCCAAGTGTGGAGCACATTTTTCCCAGAAAATCAAAGTAAAATGTCCTGAATGTTTGTTTCCATCCACTGTTGATGTGTGAATATTAGCAGATAAACAGCAGGTGGCGCTAATTCTCCAGTCGGTGCCGTTAAACCGTCGCAGAAGAAGAAGAAACAACGAAACGACGTCATTAAAACACGACAGTTGTCAGGGACCAAGCAGTAAAACTCAAGAACACAAAGTGTAAAAAACAAATAGTAATTTATTTACAACTTAATTTCAACTTTAATTATTTTTTTCAAAATACAAAAATAGAAAAAACTAAAAGAAAGTATTTTCAGAAACCAGCGCCCTTTAACTCAACTTGAGGTCAACAAACAAACAGCAACTTAAAGTGATAAATGACACATAAGGGGGGCAGAAATAAACAATTAACTCTATAACACAAATTAACCTTAATCTCAACAAAGATTTAAATCAAGAAACTATTTATAACCCAACTAACTATCAAAAGCAAGAAAAAGAAACTTAAAGTCCTAAAGTAACTGAAGTTAACAGGATCCTGAAAGGCAGACTCCCCTCCACACAGATCTGAAATTAAAAAATAAAAACAGTTGGAAAAACACCGAATGAGAGAGACGGACGGACTGTGAGAAGAAGAAACACTGAGGAACAAAGACTGTATATTCTGGTTGGACTTTGGCTCTTTGTTCAGGCAGCATCACGTTTCTGTTGCAGTTCAGTAGACAGACGTCGTCATGGAGACAAGAGGAGAGCAGCTGAGGCAGTGACCTCTGGGTTCCTCATCGCAGCAGACAGACGGATGTCCCATCACCTGCCATGCACGTGTGCTTCTCTCTCTCTCTCTTCAGGTTTTTATCTCATCCATCTCTCGTCCTCAAACTCTTTATATTCCTTCTTCTTTCTTCCTCTCGTTCTATGCCCCTCACGTATTTCCTTCCTCCCCTCGTTGCTCTCTCTCTCTCTCTCTCTCTCTCTGCCCCGTGGGGTCGTTCTTAGCGAGCCGCTGGAGAGTGAGGATGATTGAGATGGATGTCCCGCTGGTTCGCTGAAGGACTGAGACCCTGCTGGGGTCCAAACGGCAGCAGCTCCGAGTCAATGCTCCGTTAGGCAGCCTTTTGTCAAATCAGCCACTGATTGATGGTGTTTGACAAGTGCATGAAAAGGTTTGAAGACAGCGTGCAGGTTTATTGTCCAAACAGAGACGGCTGCCACATGCTCCCACTTTACATCTATTAAGATATTACAGAGTCCGAGTGTCAGCAGGACGTGTTGTTAACCCCCAATGAAGGAAACAGACCTCTAACGTGGAGGTGATATAATGTCCTGAAGCAGCTGTAATGTATATTTAAGAACAGCTGTGCTGACAGTGTGTAAAGTGTCGTAGTTATAAACCTGCAGAGAATTAACAGCGTAACTCAAAATTACACTTAAATTCAGTGATAATAAATATATTTATTTATGTTTATGTGTGTTAACTCTCATGTATCTGATCAAACCAAACCAATAAAAGTTATTAGCAGTAATTATCTGCTTTGGCTTCTATTAGAGCTGCAACTAACCAATAAAATAATTCAATCGTGCAGCTTTTCTAGACTTTCCAGATGTCGTCAGAGTGAACGGATCCGTTTTACAGATGCTCCTTTTCCCATGATTGTGTGCAGGAAAAATGCTTTTTGGTAGTGAAAGTAAACTTGAATGAGTTTCAGAGCTACGGTGTCCTGTAAAGGACAAACAGCGATCACTGCTGAATTCTCAGGGAATAGACGGCGCTACAGCGACACCGAGTGGCTCCTTCATGTAGCCTGGTCATAACTGATGGGAAAATTCTCTCTGTGGGTCCTTTTATTAACCCGACAGTTCATTCTGTAATCTTGAGGGTTTCAGATAATCACAATGACAATAAAACGATATTATTTCCCCTCGTTTTGTTCCCGCTCAACATCAGTGGCGCCAATAAGGAAACAGCTTCCCGTGTGAAAGTTTGATATTGACTTTTAGTTCCTAACTGTCTACTACAGTGCTAATAAACACCCAGAGCATCACAGTGCATTAATGATTACAGATCAATATCTCCTACAGAAAACTCAATCTGATGGACTCCACACATCAAGTATCTACAGACGACTGCAGTGGCTTTTTATAATAAATAAAGAAAATAGAAATACAAACACAAATAAATACATTTGTTCAACCACCAAACGTGTATAGTTACCTTACAGGAAATTACATTAGTTCACTGAGAAATATGTATTCATGAACAAAATATACTTTTACATGAGCTGAAAATACACTTTTTAGAAGAAAATCAAGAACACAAACCTGGAACACAACACGACGTCTATCCCCCCTCTAAAGTAGGAAGAAACATATAAAATGGACACAGTTTAGTGAAACACTCCTATGATGCTATTGTTTAGGGGCGTCAATGTTTCATGCTTGTTCAATAAATATCATTTACTTCATAAAGAAATAGAGTCTCTCCTGATTGAAATACATATCACACACTGAACACGTTTGACCAACCTACAAAAACCAGCAAGAAAACAGATTCATCATTAATCAACCTGGTAGATTAATTACAGCGTCTCCTACTGACGCTGATAATCATTTCTGTGTTTGAACGTTTATCAGGATATTTTTCCTAAACATTGGCAAAACATACAAACCTCAGCAGTCATTAGTTTCCTGTTACTGCAGTTTCACACTCCATCAACCCTTAAACTGGTCTTAAAGTGACGGCGTCACCTCAACAAAGACAAACAGCAAACACTCTCTAACCATTGGTAGACATTTAGGCTTCTGCTTTACATTAGTATTACATTCAAGTCACAGAGCTACGCATCCATTTCTCTACAAGATAATTACTCTGCAATGTTTGAAAAACATCTAACAAGCCTTTCAGCGTCTTCAAAGACTCTTCTAACCATCCGGATAAAAAAATACATTCCATCCACAGCACGATGAAAACGACTTTCAACCGTTTTCCCAAGTTGAGACTCATTCTCATAATCCAAACAAGTCTCACACACGTTTTCTTTCACTTCAGGAAGAAAAAAAAAATGCAACAACATCAACTTCATATTTCTGAAAATGTCTGAAATTTGTCAGTAAACGTCACTGGAGCTTTAAACTGGTGAGCCCTCGTCTTCCAGTAAACGAAGGCCTGTTACAGGTTTCCTATTCTGGTATCGTCTGATGTTGAATCTCTGGTGACAGCATGTTGTCTTCAGTCTGCTGATTGAGTGCAGCAGTAAACATGTGTAGAAAGGTGGGAGCTGTGTGCTATTAGCTCCTGGACAGGTGCTTCTGTTTGAATCACTTTCAGAGTAAATGATGATGTGATTCCTGTGGAATGAAAATACCGAGGTGACTTACTGTACCTCTGTCTCAGAATGTCAGAAACATGTTGTTTTCAACAGTCGCTGCAGGTGAACTCTGCTGACATGTGAGAGGATGGAAGGAAGGATTACTGCATCTGACAGAGTCTCTGTATGAAAGTCAAAGCAGAAATGTCTGATTGTGTTTTTGTTGTTTGATCAGAGTCTTTTATTATTGAATATCTGCCAATCAAACTCAAGTATTTGTTTTTTCTTCATACTGTAGCAGCTGCAATATGCTGATGCTACAGTAACATTTCATTAAAATACAGTAACATCAATGTATTCATTGAAATCAGATCAGCAGATATCGCTGCTTTAAGAAAATATTACCAGAATCTCAGACTTTTTTTTAAAGGTTTCCTATAAAATTCTTCCTATAATGTCTTATAAAATTCTTTCTGTAATATTCTGTGTAATGTGCCGCAGTATTTAGTATAATATCTGTGCAGAGGAGCATCAGTGATAGTCAGCAGAAAGCTCTGGACAGGAGTCAGACAGCCTCTCAGCTCCAGTTTCAACTAAATACTGAGATGGTGCGAAACAACCACAAAATGTCACAAAACCACTAAAAAGAGATGCAAACCAACTGCAAACAGACACAAAACGACTACAAAGATGCAAAATGACAAAAAAGACACAAAGTGACAGAAATGATCACAAAGAGACTAAAAACGACCACAAAGAGACTAAAAACGACCACAAAGAGACTAAAAACAACCACAAAGAGACTCGAAACGACCACAAAGAGACTCGAAACGACCACAAAGAGACTAAAAACGACCACAAAGATACTCGAAACGACGACAAAGAGACTAAAAACGACCACAAAGAGACTAAAAACAACCACAAAGAGACTAAAAACCACCACAAAGAGACTAAAAACAACCACAAACAGACTCGAAACGACCACAAAGAGACTAGAAACGACCACAAAGAGACTAAAAACCACCACAAAGAGACTAAAACGACCACAAAGAGACTCGAAACAACCACAAAGAGACTTAAAACGACCACAAAGAGACTCGAAACGACCACAAAGAGACTAAAAACGACCACAAAGAGACTAAAAATGACCACAAAGAGACTCGAAATAACCACAAAGAGACTAAAAACGACCACAAAGAGACTAAAAACGACCACAAAGAGACTAAAAACGACCACAAAGAGACTTAAAACGACCACAAAGAGACTAATAACGACCACAAAGAGACTAAAAATGACCACAAAGAGACTCGAAATAACCACAAAGAGACTAAAAACGACCACAAAGAGACTAAATCGACCATAAAGACAAGTGAAACATTGACAGAGATGTAATCCGTCTGTAAGAACATTGAGGAAGCCTTTGAGAGTTCATCCAGCTAACTGAAACTGAAGCCCGATGATGTTGCATCATTATGAGCATGTTGAGCAGGAACCTGTGAAACTAAACACTGAAACTTTCTCAGTTTGGCACAAATCAAACGTACAAACTGTGGATGGAAAGATTCACCGACATAAACGTCCATGATGCAGTTTCCCCCGTTAAAAAAGCACCAGACACAGATATGGATGAACTCACGCTGCACCAGTAAAATCTGATTTATTTATATATTAGTAGAGACATTATGCATTTAGAAATATGACCAATAATTTGATATTTACATTGATTCTTCCTCCCTAACTGTTTCTCCTGCTAGCATGCTACAGCTGTGGTGCGCTGCCAAAACGTTCCTGGTGGAACTTGCGCTCTAGAATAATTGTTCCGTACGTCACAGTAAGTGGATTATTAAAGTAACTGTTCAGGTCACAGAGTGAATGCATGTAAACTAGAGACAGAGAACAATACAAGAGGTTTATTTAGAGGTCAAAAAGAAACAAGATGACAAATATGGTAAGGTAAACATGGCAGTTGTTAGTTAGTTTAAATAAAATCAAACTGTGTTTCATGTTGAGCTTCGTAGCTTTATTCTCCTGCATCACAGTGTTGGTGAATCGTATCGTGTCGCCTCGTTGCTTCTTATGTATCTTTAAGGTTTCGGATCGCTGGCTGTGCATCGAGATGCGTATCGGCCTCAGTGACGATGATACAAACACATCTGAAGCATGCAGGTAATTTATTGTTCAAACAGAACCTGCTCTGCATCATAACTGAGGCTGATTTGAGTCGCTGTGTTAAAATGATTCAGCTTTTGCAGCTTACTTACACACCTAACAAAGCATTGAGAAGGCGCCGAGCAGCAGATGCAGACTATTTCACTCCTCACTGGCTTTTAGATGGCTGCTGCTCATTGTGTTTGTTCCCTCATAATCACTTTTTAATGGTTTCTGGTGCCGCTGCAGCTGCGAGGCCGAGCGGAGGTCCTGCACTTTCATCCACCTGCGTTTTGTCCATATGGGGGAAAATATGAGTAACAGCAGGGTCTGAATTAAAAACATGTGGGTCAACTGGAGCTCAGGACAAGATCATCTCCAGGGACCCCCCCCACCCCCACCCCGCCCCCCCCGACCGGCCATAACGAGCTCTCCTCTCTCATTTAATCCAAATATAGACGAACTAAACGGCCTCATCATCAATAATTCAATCATCACTGCATCAGGATCATTAAAACCTGACCCTCGTTTTTCTTTTTACTTCATTAACCTTAAACAAAAAGTCAAAAAGGAAACAAAAGTTAAATTACTTCTTAAAGTAGAGGAAGTCAATCAGTAATTCAGAAATAAATACAATAAACAGAATGAAATGAAATAATGTCTTGACTCAAAGTTTTGTTTTATTGTTTTTCTTCCAGTTGAAATCTATTAATTTATTTTACTTTTATTATCTTGTTTAATTGGTTTTATATTAATCTATATCAGATTCTCTGTACTTTAACTTATTTGATCTTATTTATTGCTGAATTGTTTTAATTTTGTTTTTATCATGTAAATAATTTAACTTCTTTAAGTAAAGTTTATTATTGATGTTCAATTTTAAATGCGTCAAAGAGCTGATTTATAACATTCACATAAATATTTACAATATAATAATAATTCATAATTAATTTTGTTCACTTAATGTTTATTCCTTCTGTAAAGTCATTTTATTTTATTTATTTTGAGGACATTTAAAAATACAGATTGTTCCAAAGAGTTAAAGAAAGCTTTCAAATTGTTGCTCTGATGATTTATATATAATAATAAATAATGTTAAATTCTTAAAGTGTCTTTAACGATGTTCTCGTCTCTAATAGGAACATCAGACCTGCAGATCTCCTCCTCCTCCTCCTCCTCCTCCTCCTCTACCTCCTCCTCTTCCTCCTCCTCCTCCTCCTCTACCTCCCAGTGACGTGCGGCAGCTCTTTGTTCTTCATCTGACTCTAACTCGTCACGCTGCAGGTTACGTGACGCATCACCACTCAGCTCCTCACAGTCATCGCAGGTTGAACAGCAGAGCCAGATGGAGCGATGGAGCGTCTGAGACATGAAGGGAGGAGCAGGAACCTCAGTGTGCTGATGTTTGTTTCCAGTCACAGCTGTTCTCGTCTCCAGGTGACGTCGCTGCAGCCTCGACGGGTAGTTACAGCTCTGAAGCTACGATGTTAATAAGTCAATTTATGTCTAGAGCCATTTCAGAAGAGCCAAAAACTGTGTGTGTGTGTGTTAATGTGTGTGTGTATAGTGTGTGGTAGGTAGAGACTCACTAAACTATTGTAGTAACTACAGTTTGCTTGCACCACAGGGCGGCGCTATAACTCCAAACACAAAGCAGCTAACTGGTGTTTGTTCAGTTTTTTTGTTCCGTGACCCCAAACTGTGAGTTTACAGGACAGAAACACTTCTGCTGCTGAGAGACAGCAAGCAGCCAATAGGAAGCAGCCGTGCTTCATTTAATGATTAATCAGAAAAAAACATTACTGTCACCATCGCAAATTATCAACATGACATGATGTTGTGAAAATGTCATTCATAGCCTACAAGAGTCTGAATGAACTTTATTTAGAGTCTGAATGAACTTTATTTAGAGTCTGAATGAACTTTATTTAGAGCCTGAATAAACTTTATTTAGAGTCTGAATAAACTTTATTTAGAGTCTGAATGAACTTTATTTAGAGTCTGAATAAACTTTATTTAGAGTCTGAATGAACTTTATTTAGAGTCTGAATGAACTTTGGGAACACCTGAAAAAGGAAACATCATGTCAAAGTGATATCAGCTGAGTTAACGGCTCAAACAGACTTAAACAGCGTAACATGACATTGAAACAGATCCAGAGCTTCACTCTGACGCGGTCAAAGAGTCGACATACAAATAAAAAAGGTCTCCATTAAACAAGAATGACACAGCTGTCATATTAATATTAATGATGCACAAACTGCTGTTTTCTCGGCTGATTCTGATTTTCTTTCTTTACGAGAATTAAATAAGACTTTTTTGGATTTTTGGACTTAAAGTTACAGAACTACTAACTGTGAGCTTCGTGTCTTCTTCACTCACACTAACAACATGTTGTATGTATGTGTGTGTGTGTGTGTGTGTGTGTGTGTGTGTGTGTGTACTGTCTGTGCTGCAGCTGCCACTGTGTGCGTGACATGAACCATAGTGCAGCTATATGTGGAAAATTTTCCAGTCACCGATGGCCGATTGGTGGACGATCGATCAATGCATCTCTAATTAATAAAGCTAATATCTTATGCCAAATTAAAAGGGCCTATTACAAAAAAACCCTTTTACTTCTTTATCAATTATAACAAGTCTGAGTCCTCGTCTCCGACTTCCGAGTCCGAATGCAGTCAGTACTCGAGTCATCAGGTGGATTCAGGTGTAAATATTCTTCCTGTTTTATGTTTGCCTGCTTTATTTGATCTAATATGTTAAACTGGACGGAAGTTATTGAAACGTCTTTTTACTGTAAGTGCTGCAGTATAGGGCTGTTTGTGGGGATACAGTCATTCATGGCTGCCATCAGATAGAATTAATGTGGGAGGAGGGTAAAGCGGGGAGGGGGGGGGCAATGGTCCCTTAGACCTCCTACTTCCAGCACCTTTTATAGAGCACATTTAAAAACTATGACAGTTGACCAAAGTGCTTTACAGACATAAGATCAAGAGGAAAATTAATAAAAGCAAAGAATACAATCAATAAAAATGAGATTTAAATCCAAAAAACACAAAGAACAAATAATGAATAGACAGAGACAGTAAATCAATACAATTAACTTAATAGCTTCTAATGTGAAGCTATATAAATAAAATGAACTTGGCTTGAAAATAAAAACAGTGTGTGAACATTCACGTCTTCATGGAGACTATTAAAGAGCTGAAGAAACTGGGGGGGGGATGGAGAGCAGTGATTGGTCAGCAGATGTGAGGGGTCTAGATGTTGAACAGGGGGTGAGGAGGACTGAACGATAAGCTGAGTCACGCTGCTGCTGCGTTTTCAACCAGCTGCAGGAGAAATAAAGCCGACTGACTGGTTCCTACAAACAGAGAATCACTATATGACCATGACATGACCCATCACCGCTGATGCAGGAGGAGATCAAAGCAAAATATATTGAAAACAGATCAATTAGGCATGAAAAATGAGGAGATGTTTGCCGAACATGTGGGGAGGAAAGTTTTGCAGCTTGACTTAATTAAAAAATGTTCACGCAGGTTTGGAGGCGTTTCTAATGTAGGTACAGAGGTACAGAGGTACGGAGGTAGTTATGGAGTTATAGAGTTATGGAGATGTGGAGGAGGGTTGCTGTGTAGTTTGGGGGGTGTGGTATCCACGGTAACGTCATTCATTTTTCTTATTGATAAAGTAATAAAGTGTTGAGTTACTCTTTAATATAAAACAGAGTCTCCTCCTCCAGACATGATGCCACCTGCCTTCATCCCTCCTTCATCTTCTCCTCTTCCTGCCTTTGACTCGCTGCCTCCGGAGCTCCAGACAGGAAACAGCTCTCTCTCTCTCTCTCTCTCTCTCTCTCTCTCCGCCGATCAGACTCACGCGAGGACAAAGACAGACGGAGCAGAGCTCTGAGGCTTTAAAGCCGAACTAAAATGCATTTTGTTGCAATAAAAGGTTCAAACCTTGACGCGTCCCGACTGAAATGTTCTGAACAGGCAAAGCTGATAGTTTCAACAGGACTCGTCTGATAAAAGCTTTCCAATCTTCAAAAAAAGGAGAATAGTGTGAAAAAGATTGTGACATTTTCAACTGAAGCTCTCATGTTACATCACATGCTTTAAAGAGTTCTGCACACATTTATTATTCCTTCACTCAGGAGCAAAAGAACTGAAACGTCTTCAATCGACCTCAGACGTCAAACACAGGCTGAGATTTATTAAACATTTCACTCCTATAATATATATATAAACACATATATTCAGTATCAACGTCTTTCAACCTGCCAAACATAATATTTCCTCATTATATGGAGGGAAAACATAATTGATTAATCTGATATAGCAGAGTTGTATTATAAAGCACTGAAGTTATTGATGCTGTCATTGATGTTGAGTTAGTCACAGATACGTTTCTTGTATTTGATGTGGGTGTTATTATTATTATTATTATTTTTTATTTTTTAAATGTGTTTCATGGTTGTATCGTTTAGTTTTTATGTTGAATGTTTTGTGTTTCTTTATGTTTCTTTGTGTTTTCACTTTAACATCTTGTGTATTTTTGTTATTTGTGTCTGTAATCCATAAATAAATCGTATTATAATTATAGTCATATCATAATAAATAGATTCATTAACTTACTTACCAAAGAGCCAAACTAGACCTTCCAGCCTCTGATCAGGACTTTTCTCAGCAGCATGTTTAGATGAGGACGGATGAGTGAGTGAAGTGTCTGCTGTTAGTTTATGTCTGTAATACCAGCAGGACATATGAAAATATATTACAGACATTAATAAATCCTGGAAGAGGAGTTAAAATAAATAAAATACTTCTGGTAAAGTGTTTCCTAAAACCTCAGCGCTCATCCTGGAACAACTTGACAGTTCAAGTCAACAAACCTGACGTCTCGTCTGTTTCCTCGCAGGAAAAGAAAAACTTCTATAAATAAATAAAAATAAATCATTTTACTGCCCCCCCCCTCTCTCTCTGTGTAACCTCGCTGCAGACCTCGAGGCTCCGCGAGGAAAATTGTTTCTGTCTGAGTTCAGGGACTCGGGATCGTGTAGCTGCATTTGCTTTGTAGGATAATTGTGAGAAATGACAGTTTGCAGAATGTGTCGAGCCTGCGCTGACCTTTATTTTGAAAGAAAAGGTCAAAAAGTGAAGGAGACGTGCACATCCAATAAACTTCAAACAGCTGCTGGACCAAAGAAACAACGCAGGAGGTGTCGAGGAGGTGATAGAGAACAACTGGAACATCACAGATAGACATACTCGTCACTGAAAAGATGATTTAATAACCTTCCTCATGTTTATAAGAGACAATACGCCCACCCAGCAGGTCCCTCCTGGCTATTACAAATGAGGGAGTTGTCAACAAAGCCGTTTTACATATTAAACTCGTACCTTCAGTCATCCTCCCTGAGGAGGAAGCTTCAGTGTCAGAGATATTACATCTCACAACAGGAGAAATGTAATAAATAAGCTTAAATGTCCCTGTGGTGTTGCTTATATATTAGAAAAAACAACCAGAGGCCTCCAGACAGACGAGGATCACTGAACACAGATGTGCCGTTTGTTTCCAGGATGTAACGAGTCCAGCTGCTGAACATTTAAAAAAAAAACACCCAGCATGCATTTCTACTCTCAGATAAATCGCCATCGAAGCTGTTAAACGCCGTCGTAGAGGAGCGACGCCGCCGCTCTGAACTGGTCTGGAGTCATAAACTGAAAACTATTTAAATATCAGACGTTCCTGTCATTGTTTACTTATTGTTTATTATATTTGTGTGAACATCGAAGGTTTTTATATTGTCGACTCCTTTTTAAAAAATAAGAAAATGAGACATCTTTCAGAATATAAACACGTCTTTATTTGAATCGAACCATATTGAAGGTACGACGGCTGCTGATGTATTTCTGAGGGTCTTTTCTATATTTCTCTATATATTATATATTATATATTATATATTATATATATACACTGCCTGGCCAAAAAAAAAGGTCACACACTCTAATATTTCGTTGGACCAACTTTAGCTTTGATTACTCATTCACTGTGGCATCGATAAGCTTCTGCAGTGTCACAAGATTTATTTCCGTCCAGTGTTGCATTAATTTTTCACCAAGATCTTGTATTGATGATGGGACGGTCGGACCTTCTCCAGCACATCCCAAAGATTCTTAATGGGGTTCAGGTCTGGACTCTGTGAAAATGATGTCTCATGCTCCCTGAACTACTCTTCCACAGTTTGAGCCTGATGAATCCTGGTGTTGTCATCTTGGAATATGCCCGTGCCATCAGGGAAGAAAAAATCCACTGATGGAATAATCTGGTGGTTCAGTGTATTCAGGTAGTCAGCTGACCTCATTCTTTGGGCGCATAATGTTGTTGAACCTAAACCCGACCAACTGCAGCGACCCCAGATCATCAGGCTTGTACAGTAGGCACTAGACATGATGGGTGCATCACCTCATCTGTCTCTCTTCTTACCCTGATGCTCCCATCACTCTGGACTCATCAGACCACATGACCTCCACAGTCCAATCTTTATGCTCCCTTGCAAATTGAAGCCTTTTTTTCCGATTAGCCTCACTGATTAGTGGTTTTCTTGGGGTTACACAGCTGTTCAGTCCCAATCCCTTGAGTTCCCTTTGCACTGTGTGTGTGTGGAAATGCTCTTACTTTCACTATTAAACACAGCCCTGACTTCTACTGTTGTTTTTCTGCTTTAAGTGATCGCCGATCACGATAAGTTTTTTTCCCGACCACATTTCTTCCTGGAAGATGATGGATCCCCTCTATCCTTCCAGTTTTTAATAATGCGTTGGACAGTTTTAACCCAGTTTTAGTAGTTTCTGCAGTCTCCTCAGATGTTTTCTCTGCTTGATGCATGCCAATGATTTGACCCTTCTCAAAATCTTTTCCACGACCACTGATGTGTCTTTCAACATGGTTGTTTAAGAAATGAGAAGCTTCTCATTGCATCCGTTGGGGTTAAATAACTTGTTGCCAGCTGAGAGATAATCGCAGTAATTATCCTTTTTGCTTAGTTAAATCCAGGTGGCGACTTTTTTTTTGGCCCAGCAGTGTATATTATCTTTACACTTGTATATAATATGTTGATCAGTGATAGAGTTTTGCACATATATCATGTGACTGTCATGTGACCAGAGCCTGAAGAAGAGCACATAGCTCCAAACGTCTCATTAAACCTTCATCTTTCTTCTTTATTTCAAAGTGAAACAGTTTCTTTCTCTTTCTAAATGTTTCATCTTCATAACAGAAATCCTTTGACTTGCGTTCTGTCTGATCATCTTCATCTCCTTCTCTACATGTTTCATATCATCCGCAGCCTGTCGTGATATATATATAAAACAGAGTCGTATGTTCACTCAAGGCGACGACCGTTGCAAAACAAAATCCATGTTCAATTAAAGATGCAACACTTTCTCGACCATGAAATTGTATCTGAGGGAGATGAAGCTGAATTAAACACAAAGAAAACAATCAGGACGGGAAACCTTTCAGGCAACAGTCTCCTGAATAAAACATAATTAATAGCTTTAATGAACTGATGTGGAGAACTGGGAAATCTGCGTTAAAGAGAACTAATTTTTAGTATTTTATTGTCACGTCCATTATGAGAAAATTATATAACTTTACATATTGCAGCAGCGGCACACATATTAAAAGCGTAAAATGTGCCGAGAGATAATGGAATAAACAGCAGATCATGTTCATCTCATTAAGCCGCAGAGAAAATGTCCATAAAATAAAACCACACCGCAGTTTCACTGATAAACAGAACAATTCAACCCAGTTATCAGACTTCCTTCACTGTTCATCATACAGTAACCCTGGCAACGCTGGAGGTGAAGAACTGATGAAGAAGAGCTGGATGTGAATATGATTTTAAGGAGGCTGAGCTGAAAACTACATTAAAAGTTTAGGTTTTATTTTGTTGGTGAGTAAAACAAGACTAAAGCTGACAAGACTAAATCAGGGTCACGTTCAAAAAGCTTCTGCTGCTATAATCAGACGCAGCAGATGCTCAAGATGTTCACACTGGCGCCACTTTACCTTCCTCACACTTTCTTTTACAGTTGTGAATCACTGTTTCCCCTCAGATGCTCCGTCATTGCAACACTTAGCGATGAAGAGACGTAGGAGGTTTTCTGTGAAGCTTCTCATTTGTGTTCATGTTCAGCAACAATGAACACAACAGCTGTGAGCTCACTGCTTCAGCCCCGAACGGTTTCAGCCTTTCCTCGTATACTTCTGCTCCTCAAAACTGGTATTTTAATGTAACAGAGTGGAACTTTTACAGTGAGCGGAGCCGTTTTCAGTGTTTCAGGCTTTTCTCCACATTTCAGCACAGAGATTGGTTCATAATGAAAATTACAGAGAGAGAAAGACAGTTTGTGTGTCAGCAGAGATATGAACACACACACACACACAGCTCTACGATGTATTTGCTTCTTTTACTTCTCTAGTATTTTGCTTCTATAACATCATCTACTGAAATGTTAGTGAGACGATGAAATATGATCCAGTGAGATTACTGCGTTTAAAGACTGATTAGAAAACACTGCAGAGCGGTTTGTAATATTCACAACTCTGGAAAGTTATCATGCAACAACCCTGTTTACTAGTGCACACGTGTGGAATACGTCTGTGTGCACGATCCGCATGCAAGTCAGCAGCTGTACACGCAGCACGGGAGTAACTAACACACACACACACACACACACACACACACACACTTTTTGGCCCCCCGCACTCCTGAAATGAATCCGGTGCTTCTGGATGTTCATCAGTTTCAATGCGTCTCAAAAAAGCAAAGAGAAAAGAGGATCGTAAACGCTTAGTCTGCAAATGAAACACAAGCCCTGCTCGCTGTTTGGAGGAGAACAGTGCAGGTTAACGTGGCTGGTGCAACAAGACACGAGAAAGTCTTCTAAGACGTTACAAGCGAGCTGCATTCATGCAGCGCCGAGAGGAAATGAAAGAACTCCAACAACAGTACAAGAAGGTTGTTTACCACATGAACACCAGCGGGGCGGACAGAGAAACGTTCTGTTGGTTCGACACAGTGGACGCGGTGCTGGGAGGCGACGTTTCCCTCTGAACGTGACCGGTAAGTTTTAAGATTAATAGTGAAATACTGTGTTTCAATAAATGGTTTGGTGAACTTGAGTAACAACGAGCTAGCAAATCAGCTAATAGCTATCTGCTAGCTAACATCATCTAAAGTTAGCCATTGTTTACATGATTCCTTGCTAGCTAACAGTAGTTAGCTACTGTACAGTAAACACATGCTTCGGCAGAAAAGTTGGGTGATTGCTTCATTTGGAAGTTATTTTATATTTACTTCCACTGTTTACTTTCTGCCTCATAGATCAACACCATGTTATATCAATAGCATGCAGCAAACTGTAGCGTCAGTATATTAACTAGGTGGTAACACATGGCGCTGTGTACTCAGAGGCAGAAGCTAATCTTTATTTATTGAGTTTTTAGTTGCTGAGTCACAAGAGGAGCCAGCAGCCAGATAACGACACCAGAACATCTGCTGTCCGGTTCTGTCCCGTCTGCCACCCCGACGCTGCTCGACTCCTCAGCGGACTTTCAAATTAAATGGCAAGTTTCCATCTTAACATATGCTTGTATGGTCAGCTGAGCATAAACACATCCAGGCCTTGAGTGGATTCATGTATAATAGTAGCTGCTGTTGGGAAGGTTGCTTTTGAAATACTGGTTACCCAGCTGTGGCCAGTTCTTCAGCGCTCCTGTCTGAATATTTCACCGTGTGTCTCACACAACAGGTAACAGTCACTTGTGTCACAGACTCATTTCCTTTCATCAAACAACGCCACCTCCCTTTCATCCTCCCGGAGGCGTTCTCCACCACACACCCACTGCTGACTCTCTAGTCGAAGGTTTGTTGTTCTGCTGTCAGATGTTCAGTGTCTGCAGATGGTTTGAGGAGCCGTGACTGTAGAGGATGTGCAGCATCTCCAGGTCGGTAGTATCCCGTGTTTTGTTTTCGTCCCGTCTCAGTAGATGCCGAAGCCTGAAAATCCCTGATGACCAGTAGCGCTGCTTTAAAACATCACTGACTCCAGAGAAGAGTGTCATCAGTTAAAGACACACCTTCAAGCAGGAAGCCCTGTTGTAATGGAGACGCAAATCCCTGCTGCGCTGGGCTGATGCGCCGAGTCAAACTGAGTCAAACCGAGTCAAACCGAGTCAAACTGAGTCAAACCGAGTCAAACCGAGTCAAACTGAGTCAAACCGAGTCAGTGTGCTGCTTATCTGGACCTGCAGGGAAAAGTTGTTCCTTTTTTTTTGGAATTCACAATAAAAATTTACAAGATTAGAAAAACCCCCCTAACATACACAGAAACAAGCAATGAAGTGCAAAACAATAATAAAGAATAAACAATAATAAAGTGCATAGAGTTGTATAAAGTGCAGTATGTTCTATGGAAGGCAGAGATTTATCCACAGTCTCAACCAGATCAGTACCTGTTTGATCATCGTGTTGCTGGAACATCTTGTTTTCTACACATGATTAATTGTATCAGTTCTTTCTGTTCAGCAGTTTTTCTTCTATGATACAATAAACGACCGATTTATAATTTATATTGAAATCAATCCCAAACCTCTTCAGTTCATCCAGAACTTCCTGAACTGGATCTGTTCTGGTCCATCAGAAGATGCTGCTGTGTCTCATCATCGTTGCAGGAAATCACTGAACTTCTTTGTTTTCTCATTTAATTTCACACTTCTCACTGTTACAGAAGTTCAAAGCGAGTATTTTAATCTCTTGTTTGACTTCAGTATTAATGTCTTGTCTGTGACTCTCCGCTATGATCCAAACTCCTTCTGCTTTGTCGTGATTTAGTTTTGCTGCAGATACATTTTCATATAAAGTTAAACGACTAATTAAAACATCCATCTCACCCACACGTGTTCCAGTAAAACGACTGGAGGCTGATGGTTCTGCTTCAATCCTCTCCACTTCAGAAGACTCTTGATTTACAGACCATCAGGAAAGCTGTTTGCTCTCATCACAGCCCAGAGATCATCTCTGCATCAGTGATATAAAACCTTTCATTTCTTCAGGTTTGTGTCAGATTTCTCTGAAGTTCTTTATCTAATATATCATAAAGTCTTTTCATATCTTAGTATATACTCTACAGTCAGTATTTATAATGTACGATGTCATACAGTCAGTAAAGCACACCTTCATAAAAGGAGTCGTCCATGCAGCTGCTGTTCAGACCTTCTTTATACATGGAAGTCAGCTGGTTTATGACGTCATCAATCAATAACTGATAAAGTCAGCGGGCAGGCCGTCAGCACATTTAACTGTTTGATGGCCTGAACCACCGCCTCGTCCTCGTCTCGTTTCACCAGTAAGTGCAGTAGAAGTGGACGGACTGTATGAAACCGTCTCCACTGATGTGATGTCGGTTTCTAGTTTCTTACATGTGGTTGCACGTGAATCTCTAATAACACAGAAAACAGCAGCATCTTTGTTTATTTATGAATTTAATGAACTTGCTTTGAAGTTTCTTTTTGTTCAGACTTAACAGCACGAACAAGGTTTCCTCTTTTATCTATTTCTGATTGTATATATATATATATATATATATATTATAATAATTCATAATTAAGAGTGTGTGTTTGTTTTGCCTTTATTTAAACAGGGAGGATGATTGAGAGCAAGGACACTCTGATTATAGCACATATAAAAGCACATGAAGGTTACATCAACAACAAATCACATAGAAGATCAGTAAAAACAATAAAAACACACAAAAAGATGTCAACATAAAGAACAACATCAATTCAAACACACACGTTCACTCTGCTGCGTGTCAGTCACTTGTGTTTTAAACATTAATATTGATTCTTCATCTGCAGTCGATCTTTGTTTCATCTGCTTCAAGCTAATATATTGATTTATTAATGCATCATACTTTGTATTTTTACATTTATTTAATTCTTTACATTTAAATTTAAAGAAATCTTTTATTCTATATTTTAGTATTTCCCATCTAGTATCAGATTTAGCTACAATACTTCATTGAATCACTTTATGTATTTCCTGTTTTAAATCTTTATCTTTTAAACTCTTCTATGAAGCTTCCAGCTGACAGTTTTAACCAACAGATGGTCTGAGAAATCATTTCAAACTGTTCTGTAGTGACTCTGACATCTTAAACATATATCCAGTCAATAAGGGTTTAGTAAAATCAGCTCTACACACACACACACACACACACACAGTTAACTTTGCTTCTTCACAGATTTCCTTTCAGAGTTTAACCTCAGGCGTCAGTCTGAACACTGTGCTGCTGACTCGCTCATTTTCCTAAGTTACTGTATTAAAATCTCCACATATATATAATACTGTAACGCTGCATCCTACCAAAGTCAGTCCTCTAAGTCTTTTACATAACCGACATTTCTTGTGTGCATCTGCAGCAGTGTAAACATTAATAATACCATATTTCTCACCTTGATAAAAACAATCTACAGTCTACAGGGGATAATATCTCTTCTCCTAATTATGTTCAACAGCATCGGCCTTATTTTCACCAATTGATATTACACATATCTCCCTTTACGCCACAATTTAGTTACATCATCAACATCATTGTTCATGTTCAGTCTCAGTCCTCAAGTGCACAAAACATCAAAGTCAGTATTAAATAGATATTTCATTTTTTCTTTTCTACAAACATTTGACTGAATAGCACGAGGAGAGGAGAGGAGAGGATGTCAGATTTAGCATCAACATGCTTCTCATTCTTGTGACAGGTAAACTCAGCTCGTCTCCTTCGAACTACTTCAAAAGTCATTTCACTCTGTGACTCAGTCACTGAAGGGGCAGAAAACTCAGGTGAATCAGTCTCAGGTGGAGGATGGAGTGATGTGCAGCTGTAAACATGTCAGAGCTGTGGGTTCTCACTCACACTTTCATAGTGTTGATCTTCATTTTCATCAACACTATCAACATCACTGTATTGACTCTACTTCGCCGCTGATCATTAAGCTTATCTCACCTGACAGAGAGGGGAGGTCATCAGGCTGGCAGCGGAGCTGCTGCTGCTGGATGGGTGGCTGGATGTGAGGCTGCTGCTGCTGGGAGGTGGGATGAGAACCAGGCTGCTGCTGCTGCTGGGTGGACAGTTGGCTGGGTGCGGGGCTGCTGCTGTTGGGCAGTTGGCTGGGTGCAGGGGTGTTGCTGTTGGGCGGTTGGCTGGGTGCAGGGGTGTTGCTGTTGGGCGGTTGGCTGGGTGCGGGGCTGTTGCTGCTGCTGCTGGGCGGTTGGCTGGGTGTGGGGCTGCTGCTGCTGCTGCTGGGCGGTTGGCTGGGTGCGGGGCTGCTGCTGCTGGACAGTTGGCTGGGTGCGGGGCTGCTGCTGCTGGACAGTTGGCTGGGTGCGGGGCTGTTGCTGCTGCTGCTGGGCGGTTGGCTGGGTGTGGGGCTGCTGCTGCTGCTGCTGGGCGGTTGGCTGGGTGCGGGGCTGCTGCTGCTGGACAGTTGGCTGGGTGCGGGGCTGCTGCTGCTGGACAGTTGGCTGGGTGCGGGGCTGCTGCTGCTGGGCGGTTGGCTGGGTGCGGGGCTGCTGCTGCTGGGCAGTTGGCTGGGTGCGGGGCTGCTGCTGCTGGACAGTTGGCTGGGTGTGGGGCTGCTGCTGCTGGACAGTTGGCTGGGTGTTGGGCTGCTGCTGCTGCTGCTGGGCGGTTGGCTGGGTGCGGGGCTGCTGCTGCTGGGCGGTTGGCTGGGTGCGGGGCTGCTGCTGCTGGACAGTTGGCTGGGTGTGGGGCTGCTGCTGCTGGGCGGTTGGATGGGTGCGGGGCTGCTGCTGCTGGACAGTTGGCTGGGTGCGAGGCTGCTGCAGCTGGGCGGTTGGATGGGTGCGGGGCTGCTGCTGCTGCTGCTGGGCGGTTGGATGGGTGCGAGGCTGCTGCAGCTGGGCGGTTGGATGGGTGCGGGGCTGCTGCTGCTGGGCGGTTGGTTGGGTACAGTAACATTAGCGGTGAATGCAGGTCACTAATTCTGTAGCTGTGTTGACTGAAGTGCTGCATGCAGTATTACATTTATGCCGAATTGAAGAGTTCATCCTGCTAATTCTTAAAAAGAAAGAATATTTCAATTCTATTTAAGTTCATCCTTGTCTCCAAAAACAATTACTTCAGTTTTGTCTTTGTTTAATGAAGAAAATTCTGGCACATCCAATCATTGATTTGTTCAGTGCTTGTATTGGACCAGAGTTCCCTGGTGATCAGAATCTGAATCAGAATCAAAAGCAGAATATTTCTTCTTTAAAGGTCAGAGAAACATCACGGTCTCTGTTTGATACAGAAACATGACGTATTTATTAACATTTAACTTAAACCGCCATCTGTCACTGATCTTAAAGTGTTTTTATTGTCTAAACCTAAACACACAGACATTAGGGGGTAAAAGTTTAACGTTAACTTTAACGTCACAAGACATTCATGTGAAGCTGAACTCACCTGACTGAAACACTGCAGGTGAAGGTGGAATAAAACTTCCCTCCAACTGCAACGACGCTGCTTCAGTCGCTGATAAAATATTTTATTTCTGTCTGACAGTTCTGTAAATAAAACCTTCCAGCCAACCCAGGCTGCTTCATAATGTTATTCTCTTGTTGTGTAAATCTCCTTTTAATGCAGCCAAGAAAAATCCTGCCTATTGCAAAGCTGGGAGCTAAAGTGTTATCAAACTTCTAAGCTGCTCGGGCCATCTGTTACCCAAAATAACTCGCGGAGCGGCTTCTCTTCTCCTCACCGAAATACACTTTTATTAACAGAGAGAAGCAAGAAGAAGAGGAGGATGTACACAGCGGATCTCCTGGGGTTTGTTTCTCTAAAACAGAGATAAGTCATCAGTCTTTGCTCGAGCTGTTGAATCCCAAAATGTCGTTTTTTACACTGAAGCTCAGCGACAGAATTTATTTATCTGCAGACGCTGAGACGACATACAATGAGTGAAAGAGTGACATGGAGACCATGGAGGGATCGACGCAGGGAGCCAGGAGGGAAAGAAGGAGGGAAGAACATGGATAATAAGGAAGTTGTGTTTGGTCTGATTTTGATTTAGCAGAAAATGTTTATATTTGAGTCATTTTTGAGTGACACTAGTGACATTTTACTGCTGTAACTGCTGTTATGGATGACATCAGGTCTGCCAGTCTGGGTCTTCTAACTGTTACAGAGACCAGGTTCAAAACAAACAGTGATGGAAACTTTGCAGTAACTCTGGAACAGCTTTCCACCGAGCATCAGCTGACACCGTCGCCGCCGTCAAATCTCCTCTTAAAACTCTTATAGAATAGTTTTTCTTAACAACTGACAGACTTGTCATGAGCCGAGGTTAAAACATTTCAGGACTGAGGCAAATTAAATCAGGCAATTAAAATAATACAAAAATAAAATGGAATAAAGATATAAAGATATAAAAGAAGAAAAAAGACAACAGTAATAATAAAACAGACATAAAAACGCTGTGCTAGAATTCATAAAAGTTTTTTTTAAAAAGATACATTTTAAGAAGTGATTTAAAAGATCCGGACTCAGATTCCCGGGCGGGGAGTCTTGAGTCAGGACTTCAGGAGAGCCAGCGGAGCAGCGATGTAGCCGGGAGCTGAACCATGATTAAATGTGATCAATAAGTCTTAAAATCAATTCTAAAACTTACTGGTAACCAGTGAAGAGAGGCTGAAACAGGACTGGTGTGATCTCGTCTTCTATAATCACAATAATAACTTTATTTATATAGCACCTTTTAAAAACAAAGTTTACAAAGTGCTTTGACAGACAAAACAAAGACATGAAACAGAAGACAACAACAGATGTGACCTTACAAAGATGGCGGCCAAAAGGCAAAGAAAGACAATAAACAGATGATAAAAAGTTTAAAAGAAAGATGATCTAAAGACAACATCACATAAAAGCAAGTCTGTAAAAATGAGTCTTAACAAGTGATTTAAAAGAAGTGACTGATTCTGCAGCCTGATCTCCTCGAGGGGCCCTGATGGAAAAAGCCTTTAGATTTAAGCCTCAACTTTGGAACAGCCAGAGTTTTTGTTAAAAGCTGAGCAGATGTGTTTGGTACCAGCTGAAGATGCAAGATCGTTTTTTGGCTTTAAACCCTGAATACAGTGAATTACAGTAATCTATCGGAGATGTAATAAAGGCATGGACGACCTTCTCGAGATCTGGCCGGGAGAGAAAAGACCTGATTGATCACTTTTGATTCTGTCGATCTAAATTTATTTTATATACGAAAAAAGTGGAAAGAGGCTTAAAAATCCTGTTTTTGTTTTTATCACGTTTTTAATTTTAGAAAAAGTGTTACAATAAGTGTTCATGAAGTGTTCCCGTGGGAGCGCTTCATTTGTGTCAGTAGTTCAGTTTTATCTCTGGGGAACACTCCCAACTCTGGGACTGATGTCCAAATCAGGAAATGTGCGTCATGTAGCAGGTGGATGTGACTCCCCTCACTGAGACCTGCTGATAGACGTCACAGCGGAGCAGAGGAGAGACACTGAGATAGTGATGTAACCAACCTGCACTCTGGTATTTGACATGGTTTATTTTTTCTTCACGAATACAAATAATGTTTCAAATATTTGTATGAAACAAATATTCATAAAAAACCCCACTATTTGTGCTTTGCTGAATAATGTATTTGTATTCGGGCACACTCCTACGATCTACCATATTCAGTTCAGTACAGCAGACAGCTGTCACACTCACAGTTATATGAAAAGGTCAGAGGTTGATGGGCAGCTGTACATTTTTTTTAAATTAAATTACAATTTCTATTTTTCACATTATATTTTTGATGGAGGTCAGTTGAGTTAAACTGGGTGATTATCTGAGATTGTGCATTAATAATAATTACAATAGGAGTTTAAATATTAATTAGAAGAAGTATAAAGGATGACATATTTAGATAAAAGTAGTATTAACATGTTAAAAGGGAACATTTATACTGTAGGAGAAGTGTAATATGTATCATCTCACATTTGTAGGCAGATTGCAACTTATTTTTTCTTTTTATTGTTATTTAACGTGTTTATGCATCAACGTTAAACTGAACAGCAGAACGATTTGAGAAGGTAACAGCACCGAGCAGCACTCTCCTGGACTCATAAAGACAAACTAATGATCTAATAACACATTTGAAATGTTCATCTCTCAGCAGCAGCAGCAGTAAAAGCTGCAAAAGGACACACAGTTAAAACTCTTCCATCATGCCGCTGAGTGTTTCTCCCATCAGCAGCCCTTTTCTGACATTGTGACTGATTTCTAAACACGCCATTATTCTTTCTATTCAGTGAAAGCGACGCGTCCGCCGCAGCGTTGAAGGAGGCTAATGCACCTGACCTCGGACTGCAGGAAACCTCGAGAGAGCTTAATGGCTTATGTCATGTTTTATTCTCCTTTGTCACACACAAACACAACATTTATCACCTCAGAACAGCATATTCAAGATAAACCCTGACAGCAAGCGTACATGATTCTTTTAAGAATGGCGCCGCATCCATCAGCGCTGTTCAGAAAACAATACAGGACTGTGACAGAGTCCTTGAATTCAAAGCTTCTGTAAACTCCTTTCATCAGCTGTCAGTTCATCCATCAGTTCACCACCGAGCTGAGGTCTTTATCACTAATAAACACTGACGTCTAATTGCCAGGAGGAAGGAATACATCCTTTTAAAAAAGAACTGTCACTTTACTGTTTACCATCCTTTATGAGGAGAAAAATCAGAGTCCGAGCTTCCACTGTGGCAGATATCCCTACATCCATCACTTCATTTGTGTCCGAGTGGTTTGTAACTGTAGTTTCAAAATACTAATTAACTTAATCAAGTAGAACACAAGTAGCATCCAGAAATATCAGGAAATACCTCCACATTAGAAGAGATGATCTTCTCTGGTAACATAAATATTTATTAATATTATACCCATCAAAGTAACGTTGACTTTGTGCCTCATATAAAGAGCAGAAGATGTTTTCTGGCACTGAAAACTGGAGGATGTTAAAGAAGCAGGTCGGCAGGCTGGAGTGTGTTATTAACAGAAATACAAATGAAACAAGTTAAAATAAACTGCAGAAAATTTAAAAAAATAACTCAAGTCAAAGCAAACAAATAAATTAAACCTGCAGTAGTTAAATCTTGAAAATAAAGGTTCTAATCTCCACACTAAATGTGTTCCAGTTTGAACTTTTTATCAGACAAACAGACACCACGAGCCTCTGCTCCATGAAATCTGTCTGACTTCCAGAAATCTCCATTAAATCCTCATGTCTTATTCTAAGCAGCTGTAGTGCTGCCATCCCATAGAAAAAGACAGAAGATGATATTTGGTACTGGAAAGTGTTACAGGGATGTTAAACAAAGCAGGTCAGCAGGCCGGAGTTTATGTGATATTTATTAACAGAAAGCTCCATCTCATTGAGCAGTGTCTGGTCCTTCACCTGCTCAGCCTCACCTGACTGGAACGGACCATCTACTTAGGCGACCACAGGCTGAGCTGGACTGATACAAACATACATATTTCTCTGTTACTGCTGACATGAGTGCACCAAAACAGTTTAATCCTTATTTACCTGAACGTGACAGAGCAGCTGATGATGCTCACCTGTTGTCACTATCAGTGATGAAGCAGCAGACCATCAGCCAAAAGATCACAGCAGGACTGAAGCTCCTCAACTAAACAACAACTGAAACCTGTATTTTATTATTTGTGCAACATGACAAACAAACCAAACAGAAACTGAATTTATGATTTAATGCTCTGAACACTAATAAGCTGGACAGCAGGATTGTGTTTGTCCTTGTTTACTAAAGAACTGTACTGGGCTTTACTGGGAAAATGGAGGGAAATTGCGTGTTTGGTCTAAAAGCAACATGTAATTGAAGGCGTTCCTGTTTAGAGGAGAATCATACGTGAGGAGGGAATGTAAATGTATAGATATATCTGCTGCGCAGCAGGAGACAGTCTGACATTTAACATTTGAGAAAAACAGGTTTAAAGTTAAAGGTTCTGTTTTATCACAGAGAGACTAGAACAGAAACAACACAAGACTAAAGATCAGGAAGCTGCAGTTTCTCTCTGCTCCCTCCTGCATGTTGTCCTGACATTTAATGTTTGAGCAGCTCCAGTCTGGTGAGACGTGACTGAAGCAGTTAAACATATTAACTCTTATGTTATCTTAGTCTTTTCTCTTCAACCAGTTTTCAACATTTAACAGCAGAAAACATTACGTTATTGTTCCTTTGTTGCATTTCTTTAACTTCTCCTTCAGACTAAAATGACATTTTTCTCCCCTGAAAACAGAACTTTATCTAAACATCCTCCAGAGAGTCATACTGCTGACAGAACAGACGGTGGCAGCAGCGCAGCGTTTCATTGGAAGAACCACAATAACAACAATGGCGGATGCTCAACAGCTGGTTCAGAGTTAAACGTATCTATCTACCACCTTTCTCTGCTGCAATAAACTAAATGTCAGGAAACAGTACACCGTTTCTTCTTCACTGGTTTTCTGCGGTTGACTTACTCATCTGTCCTCTGCACATGCTCAGTAGGAGGAGAAGTACCTGTTTTGCTGTTTTAATGTGGACGGAGGTGAAACTCTCGCTGTGGACGCAGCTCGTTTTAGCCCGAAAACGTTTCAGAATTTAAGGGGCTTCATGTAGCTGCAAACACTCAGCAAGGAGACGCCGAGGCCTCGTTACTCTTATTAGACCCTTATCATCGACTCATCACACAGTAAAAACTAAACTGGTGCTTAAAATAAGAGAAACTTCATTTCTAACAAAAACAAGCAGCATTCAGCGTTACGTTTTAATTCGGGATGTTTTTACCGGGAGCCGAATTATCCGCAGAGGTCTCCTCCTCTCCAGAACAAACCGACCATTAAAATACTAATTAAAGCTGTTTCACCTAAAAAAAATCAATATTTCTCTGACGATGTTCGGCGACCACCGGACTTCCTGGAGGGGCTGTTAGCCGAGCTGCTGCTAACGTTTGTCCAGTTTATTTCTCTGATAACTTAAGATCCAGACGTCCAATGACTAAAATCCTTCTTCCGGCTAAAAGATATAGTTAAAAACCACCTAAATTTATCATGAAAATGTGTCTTAAAACTGAATAAAAGTCCATTTATAACAGTTTGTGTGGAACAACCACAACGCCGATGTATTATCTTGTATGTGTGTAAGTTACTCTTTGGTAGACGCCATTGTAGCGGACAAACACAGCGCCGCCGTATGCATCTGGTGCGTGTTTACTCTTTGGTAGAGGAGGTATGACGCCATCGACAGGCGACCAAATGAAACGGTCCGTTACTTTGATTAAATTACAGATTTCTCTGAGTTTGAACATTGTTGGAAACATTTGGGATAATGTAAGTACACAACTCAACAACATATATAACATAGGTCTAGTTGTTTTTAGACATTTTAATGTGGAATAATTACATATTATAGCTTTAAAGTCTTCCACTCTGCTAAAAGTAAAGTAAACTGTCTTGTGGCTCTGATAGAGACTCATCCTCCAGCTGCATCATGTCGTCTCTTGTGGTCTGTCAGCGGAGTCCGTCTCTTAAACACCGACTAGAACAGAGTCGCTGCTCCCGGCGGGATCACAGCGTGTCTGTCAAACGAACACAAACAAACACAAAAACACATGTACGAGTAGATAAAACCTCATTCAGTCAGCGTGAACATCTCGGGGGGGGGGAGCTGGGGAATGAAATAATGGAAGTCCTGGTTCTGATGACAGAATCTGGTCTGTGACAGATGTGGACGAAGCCAGAAGCCTCCACGAGGGAGGTGAAGAAGAGTTAAAACTCAGCATATCTGATGAGCTTTTATGGGTCTTTTATTTGTTTCTGTCGTCATATCGGTTCAAACAGGCCGATATGTTGCTGTTAGTATGATTTTTATCTGACCCTATGTACTTTACTGATTTTGGGTGTTGGACATGTGACATAAACATTTCAGTCTGCATGTCACCTTAGGTAATATGGTATAGCCCTTTGGGGGGACCTTAGAGATACAAACAATGGATCCATGGTCAAGTTTGGAACTGTTCCAGATGTGGTTTGTTGTGACACATAATATGTTGTGAGGCAGCTGTCAGTTACATGATGGAGGGCTCCCAACTGACCTAGTGCCCATGGAAAACCTATGTTATTCATGTGATAAGATACAGATGTGTAACCCCATATAAGCTATGCACCGACAGGGGTGCGGTGCCCAGACCATCTTTGTACATGGAATGGACCCGATGGCCATCGTCTAATAAACGTCTTCAAAATAAGAACTTCGCCAGCTCTTCCTTTGAACGATATCATCACACATCCTTCCTTTCAGTTGCTGTTAGCATGTTTCCATCTGTCAGATCAGCAAAAACGTTTCTGTAGCAGAAGGAAAAAACACCGCTCAGCAAACTGAGGGGAGTTTTTATTGACAGTTGACTTAAAATACTTTTAATGATGCATTTCATTTGTTACTGACTGTATGTCGAAAGAGGAAGACGTTCTGCTGATCACATACTCAAATAATTCAAGATACAGTTGTTCTCATTTACATATTTTTCAGTTTCTGTCTTCAGACGTCGGAGGTTGTTCATTAAAAACTAAATTCTAAGCAGCAGTCATCACCCAAAACGCTGCGCTGCAGATAAAGTCGTTATTTAACGATCATGACGTTATCTGACAGAACTAATGAAAACCCGGGATGATGACAGCGGCTGTGATGTGTTGACATTAGGAAATGAGGCAACGACGGGGTTGTCATATGCAGTTACAGCCACCAGCAGCTAAACGTGTTTGAAATATGATGTAAAACAAGACAAATGTCAGCAAAACAGCTCTGAAGTGTATTATATAAATGAGGCTGCTGAAGATCAGACGCTGCTTAAAATGTTTCCAGTGGATCCAGTGGACACAGACACACTCTGGACTGGATTAAAACCAGCAAGCAGCAGGTCTGTTACTGGTCCCCAACAGACACAAACACACACATACACACATGGAGCCTGAGTCCATAAAATAAGTACAAATGTGTGTTTTTACTTCTCCGTGGACAGTTTTATGTCAGAGTTGTAGCTAAATTAATATTTTAGCTCTAAATTTCTTGTTGACCTCATAATTAGCCATTCACTCTTTAAGTGACCTTTTAAAACGAGCTGTTTTAACAGACGTTTTCTGTGGAAAACACCCACAGTATCAGCATATAAAGCAGCTGTCCTGCTCGGCTCTTCCAACACAGGAAAAAAGGTGTTATATATGCAAATTTCACTTTGCAGCGGTCGGCTGGGAAACTAGAATTTGCCCTTTTCTTGCTTGAGTAATGTCGTCCTGAGTCACTGAAAAACCTTTATCTCAAAACTTTTCCCCTTCAAAAAATGTTGAAGCTTTTTTTTTTTTTTTTCCTATTTGCCCTCATCAGCGTTAAATATCAGAGAGAAGGTTGGCAGGAGAGTTGAGTGAGGATCCTGCATGTTTTTGAAGAAAGTTCACAAGTTTTTTTTAGGGGCAAAACGCAGTAAAGCAGAGTGGATGTAAAGTAAAACCCACTGGTGTGCTGGTTTGGTGTGCTGGAACGCCTGGTTTAATGTGGGAGTCTGAGATACGCCATGATCCCGGGAGGAAACACAGAAACACACTATGACCGTGAAGAGTCTCTGATCCTCAGATCATCCACTGGTTTGTGTTAATGTTCATATTTCAGTGCATCGCTTCCATAAAAACAACACAAACATGAGAAACTTAGACTCTGAGAGAAGAAAAAGGGCTGATGTTGGTTTAAGTTGATGTTTGCAACTAAAGGCTGCAGATTTGGAGCTTTATGAACTTCAACCAGATTTAAAACTTACAAAAGTAAAACAGAAAATTAGAGGAGAAAATGCCAAATAAACTATTTTTATATTATATCTTACCCTCCAGGATAATCAGACCATCATCAAATATCTCTGCTTCCATTTTAAACATGTTTTTCTTTATTGCATTAAAATATGATATATTATTGCTGAAAATCAGATGTTCATATTGATTCCTCTCTCATGTCTGTACACTAAATATGAATATGGTTAGCTTAGCTTAGCATGAAGACTGGAAATAGGGGGAAACAGCTAGCCCGTCTCTGTCCAGAGGTAAGAAAATCCACCTTCCAGCTTCAGCTGAGCTAACGGATGAAAGCAGCAGCGGTGGTGACATATAGTAGTGACTGTTTACTGGCTGTTTCTCAAAATAAAGCTTGTTAGCTTAGCTCGGTTGCTAACAGGACAATAAGTTGACACAGAGCTGTATTAGTATCATGATGTCCTGACTGTGTGTTAATAAGTTTTTACTCTGACAGGAGTTAACGACATTGAGAGTCAGATATTCAGATTGATTCCTCTATCATGTCTGTCCACTAAATATGAAGCTACAGCCAGCAGCTGGTTAGCTTAGCTTAGCATAAATACTAGAAATAGTGGGAAACAGTTAGCCTGTCTCTGTCTAGCTTCAGCTGAGCTAACGGATGAAAGCAGCAGCGGTGACGTTTAGTAGTGACTGTTTACTGGCTGTTTCTCTCTAATGTTCTGTTCTCCTGACATTTCTTCACCATTTAATTCAATAAAAAGTTATTAAAGAGGGAAAATAAAGCTTGTTAGCTTAGCTTGGTTGCTAACATGACAATAAGTTGACACAGAGCTGTATCAGTATCATGACCTCCTGACTGAGTGTAAATAAGTTTTTACTCTGACAGGAGTTAGCGACACAGCTAACACGCTATGATAGCTTCCTCCATTCCGGACTCTCTGACTCTCCGTCCTCTCAAAGGTCACATCTGTCAACACGGCTCGCTATTGGTCCAAAAGGTCAAAGTTCACCAAAGTTTCGTACAAAAGCCAAAGTGTAGAAGTGTCAACGATTTTTCTTTTCATAGTTTCCTCCAGAAAGCGAAGTGTATTTCCCTAAATGTCAAACTGCTCCTTTAAAATAAAGACAATCAGGGCTGCAACTAACATTGATTCTCATTACTGATTAACTGAATAATTTTTTGATGAATCATTACGTCTGTTACAGGTGACATCAACAGTACAAAACCCAGATGATTGATTATTAGATCATCACATTTTATTAGCTGAAAGCAACTAATTTAGAGCAACTAATTTTGCTTAAATAAAAGACTGAAATGATCATTTTATTATGAAAATCGTTGCCAGATTTTCTGTCGACTAATTGTTGCAGCTGTTAAGAAAAATATCAAATTTACAACATTACATGCCTGTATATATTATATATATATGCACATAACGTCTGCAGAGACAAACAATCTAGATAATGTAGTTTTTTCCTGCATGTGAATGCTGATAATGCTGATATTGCATATATTAAATGTTCAGGTCTGTTTTTAAAAGCTGTTCTACTTTGTTCGGCTCTACATTTGTATTCAGATGAGTTATGAGTATGTTTTTATGAACTGTAATATCCATCAGTTCAGCTCAGTGGCTTTCAAGGACAAACACCAACAGTGGAGTCAAGCTGGAGGACGCAGACGCCTTTTTAAATATGGCCTCTCTCTCCTCACGCTGCACACACACCATCTGGATTGAAAGTATTTACCAGTCAGTTAGTAATATGTCCTGTAATCCCGCCGGAGCTCCGCTTAGTCTCTGAGCCAGTTACCAGCCGGCAGCGTGAAGCCTTAAAGAGCTTCGGCCTGGACTCAGTCCTCCTCACTTACATAGAAACATAACTGACGGGATTCTACAGAATAAACACGTTACAAAGACGGTAAATAAACAAATAATAAACATTTTATTAATTAATAGAATAAAGAAAACACTTGTGATGTGATGTGAAGTCAGTCTAGTGCAGGTGATACATGTGTGTCTGTTGTAAGATGTGATGGAGAATAAACCGCTCAGACAGGTAGGCTTCCCCCAACAAACTGGGAGACAGCCTGTTTCCCAGTTTCCCAGCTATTATAATGGTAAAATATGATATACACAAAGTCAAATCCATGAAAATTCAACACACACACAAGATCCAGCTGCACTGTAAATCCCTGAAATGTGCAAAGAACTACTGAGATACATGAAACTATGAATGAATCAAGGCAACCTATTGTTTTATTATTTATGTATTTAAATAAATTTGTCTTCTTTTTGATCATTATTTGTCTCCACTCAGACACAAAACCTTTAATATGTCACCCTGCCTGTTTGTAAATTAAAATAATAAATTAAACTGTTTTCCAGCGTGAACACAGTTAGAAGGAAAAGTAAAAGCAGTGAAGTTAGCTGCTGGAGGCTACATTAGCTGCTGCTAACACTACAGTCTCCAGGTGCATTGTGGGTAACGTAGGCACCAGGTTTTAACAAGGAAGAAGAATGTGTGGAATATAAAAAGACAATATCTCTGGTTCTGCTGCATCGATTTCTTGATGTTAGAGGAGCGGAGAGATAAATCTACTCATATAAGAGTCGCAGATAACGAACCAATTAAAATCTTACGTTTCTGTTTTATTGATTCTGACAGAAACACTGAGGATAAACAGTCGATCATATACGGCGTCGTGTTTGTTCTGGGGTTTGGATTCTGAGGCGTTTTAGTGTGAAAGTTTAATAAAAAGATCAAAAGAATCTCAATCGGCAGTAAATCATCTTATAAATGGATCTATATATTCGCCTTCGCCGCTCCGAGAAGTCGACCAACCACGGCTGTCCGCCAGCGCCAGCATCATCAAGACTGTTATGAATCGCTGTACTTGTATATATATATATATATATATATATATATATATATATATAATATATATATATATATATATAGTACAGCGATTCATAACAGTCTTGATGATGCTGGCGCTGGCGGACAGCCGTGGTTGGTCGACTTCTCGACCAACCACGGTGTGTGTGGTTTATAACATCACAGATTCACTCATATACAGTCTATATGGAGAAGTCGACCAACCACGGCTGTCCGCCAGCGCCAGCATCATCAAGACTGTTATGAATCGCTGTACTTGTATATATATATATATATATATATATATATATATATATATAATATATATATATATATATATAGTACAGCGATGTACTTGTATATATATATATATATATATATATATATATATATATATAATATATATATATATATATATAGTACAGCGATTCATAACAGTCTTGATGATGCTGGCGCTGGCGGACAGCCGTGGTTGGTCGACTTCTCCATATAGACTGTATATGAGTGAATCTGTGATGTTATAAACCACACACACACACACACACATCACTCTGGCTTGTGTTGTCATGGTAACCGCAGGTCCTTCACATGCTGGAATCTGCTGGAAATTGAAGAAGAAAGAAAGGGCGACATACTCGCTGACCTGTGAATGTTTACATGAGTGTGTGCACTGAACGGGTGCTTGACTCTTGAAAACATTGTCAAGCCGAAGAAGACGAGGAGGAGACGACGCCGTTAAATCTGCACCCGTAGGGGGGCGCCGGCGCCACGAGGATACAGACAGAGAATCAACCTTTCCTGCTTTAGACAGTAATAATTACAGCAACAGTGATGGTTTCTCAGTTTTTCTGTCATTTAAATCCTGTCTGGCAGATGGAAACACGCTAACAGCAACATACTGGCCTGTTTGAACCAATATGATGAATCAACAGGATGTACAGACCAGACAACCATTACTGGTTTATACTGGTCACACCACAAGCAGCAACATCTCCCCAACAACATACAACTGGCTCATTAAGTGTTATTTTCTTTTTGCATAAGAAAGGATGCTTACAGGAGAAGTTTACATGTTTACAGCATCAGACTCTCTAAATCGGACTAAATGAACACTTCTCTATCAGTCACTTCCTGCCGACATCGTCGTGCATCAGCGGCGAGCAGCTCGGCCTCTCCAGTTAAAAGTAGAGAGTAATGACGGTCGGTGCTGCCTCGTCATCAGCTCTGGAAGAAACCCTCTCTCTCTCTCTCTCTCTCTCTTTTTTCTGTGTGCGGTCCCCATCCATCACCGGCAGCCAGTGGGCGCCCGGGCGACATTGTGTTTATGCAACTTAAAGAGCTTTTCTCTGCCGCTGCTACAGTGATGTATCGCCCGGGAGCCCAAAACAGATGATGTGTGCACGAGGAGGATGAGAGAATGGATGCTGGGGGGGAGTCTGTCGATATTCATGTTAATAATAACAACAAGAAAAGAAAAGAAGAGTTTTTTGGGGCTGAAATGGGGTTGGCTGATGCTGAGGTTTTGTTGGAAGATTTAAAGGCTTTTACGGGGGAATGTGCAGCATCACTTTGCTTGATATTGCACAGTGGGAAAATCTGTCAATATTAATGCTCATAACAAAAAAAAAAAGAGTGGAGTGTTTGGAATGAAATGAGACCGCCGGGTGCTTTGATGTGATGTGTTCTCTTTGTTTGGGGCTGTTGGAAGCGACGACGTCGACTGCAGACGCTGATCGGAGGATCACGGCTGTTTTTCAGGTTACAAGTTCAAAACAGAAACGTTGATGATGAGGTTGTAAATGTTTGTTTGGTTCTGTAGTTGTGAGCTGCAGAGAGACAAACATCTAAATGAACATTGATTTAATATTAAATAATTATACAGGCTAACATGCTGCTATTTCAAGAATTTGTCAGCAAACAAATTCATATCAAATCCACACGGTTCTATTTGTCATTTTTCCTGTGAATAGTTTTTATGGAAACGTGTCTCTAATGTTAGCGACTCAAACAGCCAGAACACTTCCTGCTGAGGAATCCTGCTTCCTGTCCAGGTAGACATGAGCCGCCATCTTTGTTTGGGTTCAGAAACAAGAAAGAGTCCAGAGACCAGATGCATAAACGACAACGCAGACGCCATTTCCCCCAAATAAACTGGTTTATAACATCTGAATGTGCAATGAGAATGTGACGCTGACTTCAGACCAGCTACACAGCGACCTGTAAGATGCCAGATTCAGACATGAGCTACAAACTAATCAGGAAGAAGCTCATGAAGAAGAAGAGAAGGTGCTTGGTTGTTAGTCCAGTTCAGCTCGGATCACAATCCCACCACAAACCAACTGAAACTCCAGTTCAGTCCAGTTCAACCAGACTGAACTACACTGGTGATGGTTCGTCTGTTTGTGGTGTGAAAGTAAAGCTGATTTTATAATTTATATATATATGGTTTTAGCATAAATTGAAAAGATAAATTACTATTAAACACAGCTGCTGCTTGTGAAAATTTAAGGAAAAGATCATTTTGTAACCATGGTAACACGATGCAGTTAAAGCTGATCAGCAGTTATTTCTGTGTGAAGATCAATAACCTCATCAGGTTCAATAAAGTGTTGTCCGTCACCACAACATGATTTTCCTCTGTGAGTCCATGACGTCACCAGAACCGTCCAATCAGTGACGTCCAAACTTTAAACCGGTGCAACAGACAGATCAATAAATATAATAAATATGATAAATAAATGTTCCTTCAGACATTGGTAGCTAGAAGTAAATATCCAGGAGAGGAAGGAGATAATCAGTCAGATTTATTCAGCAGTTTGGCGAGCAGCCTCCTGGCTGTCTCACTGAGCTGCTGACACAGACTAATTGTGTTGTATTGAGACAATATGGCAGCAGAGCAGCAGCTGAGCAGCAGGTCGTCTGACGTTTCCGTACACACACTTTACATCTGTAACTCATTAACACTAATATGTTCAACAAGGATGTCTGGCTGGTGAATGTCCTCCTCTTCGTCTTTGACAGGAAATAGAGACTTAGACTATTTAAGCAGGTTTGGCTCTGATCCGAGTCCTTTAATATCGATTATCTGCTGATACCAATATCAGCCCATCTGATACCCTTATTGACCTAAATGATACGGCTGCCAGAGCATCAAAGATGCTGCTACTGTCCTGCAGCTCAGCAGGGATTTTATTCATTTCACACTATTAAGATGGGAACTGTGTCAGACGGCCACTTGATTTTTTTTCAGCCCATCCTCACAAGACAAATTCAGGCAGGTAAAAACAATCTGTAGTTACGGTAACGCCATCTAGCGGCTGTAGTCGTTATGAACCAGGAAGTGACGCAGTTCAGGTGACGTCAGTATAAAAGGACTTGAGATGATTCTGCTTTATTAGCGGGAGGCGAGTTGGTTGGAAAGATAGTTAGATGACGGCGTGTCATGTTTGCAACCATTTTTAAAAAAAAACTGTAACCTCGTGGTGTTTGCTGTCGCCATGACGACGAAGAAGGCTGCATAACTTTAAAGGAAGTAGAAACCACCTTTCAATTAATCACTTTAACCCAAACCGTGACATTAACCACAGCGTTGTCACATCATAAATCATCATTATTATTGTTTAACAGCGGTTTGTGAGGTTTTGGGAAGCAGAATATTACGCTGCTGTGTGTCGTGATCCGGTCCTCCGTCCTCTAGAGGGCGCTGAAAACACTCACATGTTGTTCTGGGACTCACTGGAAACACAACTGTTCTGTTGTTCCTGTATTTTCTAATTTTAGCACAAAACAGACTGGATTTTAAATGTAGATTTTTTTATAATATGGTGAAACATAATTAAAAAACAAGATATGATTAATGTTGCAGCACCTTCGGCCTCTTTGAGAACTACTGGACTATTTAACGAGTCTGAATCTGATTTCCTGTTTCTTCATCCTCTTCCTCCCTCCAGCTGGATCCTTCTGCTCTGGGACCTTTCCAGTCTTTAACATTTTAAAAAAGGCAAAATGTTATTCAACTGTTCTTAAACTGCTGTTTGAGCTCCTCAGTCCTGCTCCGCCGTCTCTTTCTCTCACTCAACATCCCAAAATAGACGAGAGAGGTGGAGATACAGTTCTCTGGCGGGTTAATAACTTATTTTGCTCCGGATGCTTTAAATTGGTTTTCATTGACACCTGTTATCTCTGCAGAGAGGACCAGCTGAATAACCCTCCATACAGCAGTAACGTCCGCTCCTCATACGTATAGACGCAGCTTTTATTGTCAGAGCTTTGTTCCTCCTCCGCTGACGATGTCGCCTTTCAGTTCCGTCTCTCTGTCACTTTTCAGCCGCCTCGATGCCTTGTCGAGATAAACCCATTCATTTCCATTCATGCATTTTAATTGCCTCGCCACGAGGTCGGGCTTATCTCCAAATTAGACATTCAAATATTGAAATATTTGTCATTACCGGGCTTCTTTTTCTTTGTCAGTGACGAGAGATAATCCAGCGACAGACGTCTGCTGACAGAGAAAAAAGTGAGAAATTGAGACGGACGCAGAAAAAAGTTAAAATCTGAATTTGTAGCTTAATAGGTGTTAATTGGATGTGTTGTGTTGCCATCAGCTCTTCCACATGTCACAGTGTTTTGTGTCTCTACCTGCATTAATAATCTTTATTTCATGGTTCAGACGCTGCATTTTAAGCTGGTTGTGTTAAATACATCTGTGCTAAAGCTAAGCTAACTGTCAGGTGGAGTAGCAGGAATGGACCCAAATGCAGAGACGATGAAACTCGTCTTTATTCTTGCAGTGGACAGAACAGAACAAGTGATCCAACAAAGACCAGGAGTTAAAAAGTGACTGAACTAACGAGGAGATGAGGTGCAGGTGGGGAGACGGCTGGAGAGCTCAGGAGAGGAGCAGATCAGACCTGATGAGGCTAAATGTAGGGCAGGTGTGGAGGAACACAGAGCAAACTGAGAACCAAAACCCAGAAAACTCTCAATGCAACCTGCACTGACCCGTCCAAGAACAACCACGAACACAAACCCAAATACACAACAAGCAAAACATACGACCAGAAGGACTCAACAGAAGTGTAACACAGGAAACCCCAAAGAACACAAACACACGATTTTCACTACGCTAACGTGTCTCCTGGTTTCCCTCGTTCACGTCTCTGCTCCTCCCAGCGAGGATGAGAGAGAGACGCGAGGACGGAGGAATTTAATTTATCAAACGGGACGTCGTCGCTCACTCCAGCGTCATTTTGAGGAGACGATGAGTTGTCAAATATGAATAAGTCAGTGGTAGAAATCACTAAGTGAAGGTTTAAACTCTAAAGTTTGCATTTTTTAAATAATGTCCACATATTGATAGCTGGAAGGAAAACAGCTGATAACTGCTCCAGTGTTTCATCATGTGATTATAGATCTATAGCAGCATCTGTCTGTCAGAATGAGACACAAACTATTTAAATCTGTTAATCACTGAAAGAACAGAACCGACATAAAGGAACAATAGAAACAGCTGCAGCCTGCAGAATATGTTTCAATTAAATGATTAAATGTTGCTTATTTAGTTTGTGAAAGTCTGACGCAGCTGTGTGACGTCATGTGTTCCTGAAGCAGCTGAGACGCTGAAACAAAGAAGAAGAAATGAGAAGCATTTTGGCTCATGAAGAAAAATAGTAGATTTATTTCATAAATAGGCCATGAGAAGCTGCTGTTGTGCTTTCATTCCTTCTCCACAGGTGTTTTTCCTGATCTGCTTGGATCAGAGGGGTGTTGCTGTCTGTTAAAACACTTCCTCATGGGATACACCTGTGTTTCCTCGCTCTAAGCTCCTCCAGGAGCCTCCTCCTTCCTCCTTCCTCCTTCCTCCTTCCTCCTCCTCCTCCTCCTCCTCCTCCTCCTCCTCCTCCTCTTCCTCGTCTCCTACAGGTGCATTTAAGGAATCGGAAGATCCTCCATGATGGCGGAGGGAGATCGGTTTCCTGGTCTCGGAGGAGAGAAGACGTGAGGAAGCAGAGAAGTAGCGTAATGAAAAGCACCCATAGAGTCCAAAACACACAAAGTCCCGGCAGGATGTGACACTAACGTTTAACAGACTCTGACTTTGTGAGGAAACTCGATCTCACCGTCCTGAAACTTCCTGTTGAGTCTCAGCTGAGCAGGTTTAGACTCTGCTGCTTCATAGATGCTTTACACTGTCTCACATCTGCAGCTGCAGGTAAACATGCTGCTGCTTTCATTAGGGCCTGTTCTGATTGGCTGGGGGTGAAGGTGGGGGCCACACCTCCAGCCAATCAGAGTAGGAGCTCATTAATAATGCAGCTTTTATGTAAATATCTACAGAAACAGTCTGCTGGAGGACAGAGAAGAGTCTGGGCTGTAAGGAAAGATGGATTCACAGAAATCTAAACTACTTTTGGTGAATTAAATGTCTCAGATATGTTTAAAAGTATTTATAAAAACGAGTCATAAAGGGACAGGATACAGGATCTCTGCATAGTAAATCAACTGTCCTGTAACTTTAAGTGAATGCTGAGAGAAAAACAGAGGATAAAGGAAGTGTGTGTGTGTGTGTGTATATGTGTGTGTATTTGTGTGCATGTGTGTGTGTGTGTGTGTGAGAGAGCTGCAATTTGCCACATAAGCAGAACCTCAAGGCAACAAAGTGAGGAGTCCTCTTCCTCCTCCTCCTCCTCCTCCTCCTCCTCTTCCTCCTCCTCCTCCTCCTCCTCTTCCTCTCTGTGTTGTTACGTATCAGGAGATTCAATCCTCGGCGTCACTGACCTGCAAACTGCCGAACAGACAGAGAGACTCAATAACAGCTGAGAGTCCGGCTGGTAATTCATCCACATACACAGCTTTTATTTCCTCTGGCTGGCTTCCTGCTTGTGTGCAGTCTGAGCTTCTTTTTTGCAAACGTCTCCCTCTTTTTTCTCATTATTGAAATTCAGTCGTCACTGTGCAAAGTAATCAGTGAGTGATTGGTATTGATCAGCAGCTCTAACAACCATCCAGTGTCATTATGTCTTTACAGAGTCTGGCAGTGTTTTCAGAGAGGAGAGGAGGTCGCAGCTTTGATGATTTTTCTTCTTCTCTTTAGTTCTGACGGTTGGATGTTGTTCTCTTCACTGTGCAGAGTTTGTTTTCACATCGATCTGTTGAAGGAGGAAAGTTTCTGATCTTAATCTGGTTTTAAGGGCTGTAACAGGATCATATGTGCTTTATCTCTTCTTCTCTTGTTGTTGTACAAACAACACAAAATCTATCTGGTTACAGTTTATTTCTGACTGGGAGGACCTCCAAACTCCATTTCTTCTTCTGTGGTTCCTGCTATGAATTCTTTTTGCCCTTCTTTGTACAGTTCACCTGTAGGAGAGGTGGCTGTCATGTCTTTTGGTCCATTTATCATCCTCATCCATCCTGTTGTCATCTTCAACTATTCAATATATTGATTTCAACAAACTGGCACTTAAAATAGATGATAAACGATCACGGTGCCTCTTCAATCACACAATCACAACACAGAAGACCACCGCTTACACCTACCAACATGATTTGTAACATCACAACTAGTTTGGAGCCAATCATGGTCCAGTATGTAACTGACACAAGTGCGATGTGGAAACTTGAAGCCTCCAGAGCACAAACACTGAGACAGCAGGTCGCAGTGACGGAGGAGAGACGTCTGGTGTCGGTTCTGTGAAGAGAAACCATATCAGACACATTACTGAGTGTCTGGAGGGAATCTGCAACAAGATAAGAAAGAGAAACTAACATGTCTGTGATACTAAATTATGTCTTTTTCAAATCGTATCTTTCTTTTTGAAATAGTGGAGTTTTATTTTGAAATAGTGGAGTTTTATTTTGAAATAGTGGAGTTTTATTTTGAAATAGTGGAGTTTGAAATGATAAAAAAAAATCAATTTATGCTTCATTATCATCCCAAAATATTAAACTGTATGCTACATAAAGCTGATAACTCATAACACATTAAAGTGTTTTATGTCTTGGCAGTTTGTTTGGTGACGTATAAAAGCAGCGTCGCAGGAGAAGATGGGAGCTTTTGTCTGAGTTGGACCTTAAGGTGCGAGGCTGTGGCTACTTCCTGGATACAGTATACGTACCATTACAAACTTGTTATATACTGAACTTGAAAAACAACACAACAGCACAAAGGATTAGTTTATTTTTTGTCATTGCTAGTGTATTGGTGCATTATGATTATATGCACAACACAGAAATACAGTGTGTAATATGTTATTGGTTCGTAGTGATGAACCTACAGAGAATTATCAGAGACTCTGCAGCTCCTCTCGGCTTTACGGAGCTTTATAGTGAGTTTCAGCTCGTTGTTTATCTGTCTGGCTGCAACTTTACTGTTCTGGTTCACTCTCAGCATCTCATAGCGTCGTTTTCAGAGAGAAAAAGCTGTAAAAAGCCGCTGTACACTACCTGCTCAGCACCAAACAGCAAACAGACACAGTTAGCTGTAGACTAGCTGGTGAACATAGTGGAGCATTTAGCAGCTAAAGAGCCAGATATTTCCCTCCGGAGTTGGTGGAGAGTAAAAACAGAGCTAAAGGAGAGTGAATATTAGACTCCACATGAATGATAATGTTGCTCCGTAACTGCTGGATGTGGAATTAAACAACCGTTTGTTCAACATATCAACTTAAAACTTGTGTTCACTGCTTGTTTCTGATGAAGACTAAACTTCAGTTAATGCAGGTTTAAGATTGGACAAATGCGTAGGATGAATATAAAGACTAAAGACTGTCTCTCTGTCTCACTGTTTCTCTCCTCCTCACCTCCTTCACACTGAATCGTCTGGAAGTAATGATACAGCGGGATGTCCTCCTCCCCCGCCGCTCTCTGAGCAGTAGATAAGAGCGGTTTTGGGGGAGCGCTGCTCTGTGTGGATTCACATAGCTAACCTTCAGTGTCCAATTAGATTAGTCGCCGCCAAACCAATTAGTGTTTCTGGGAGGAAGGATGAGATGCCAGTAGTCGTATTAGGGCTCTGATATCCTAGCAGCAGGAAAACATGCTGACAAAGCTCTTCAATAGCCACTGCAGTGGAAAATGCAGCTTCTTTTTTCTACTATAACAATAGAAAGAAAGTTTCTGAGCTCGGAACAAAAATACTTTGAAAAGAAGAATTTAGATGGAGCAACAAACTTTGGTGTTAATTAGTCGGAGGATCTGCAGAGGAATCTTGGATGCATTTTCTGTTGTGTGAAAACAACAGCTGTAAGCAAAAGCTGGTGGATAAACAAGACAATATATAAGTAGTAGCTGTTTTCAAGCCTGGAGGTTTACATGCATCATACTTCAGGGCCCTTAATGCCAAATCTGGCAAACAATCTTGTTTTTCTTTTGTTTGTGGTGTCGACTCGTCTCCAACAATGTTCATGGTTATTTTGTTACCTCGTATTTGCTGGATTGTCAGTAAGATATCATAAAAACAGGCCTTAAAAACAGACGGATCACACTGAAAAATGTGGTTTTCTTGTTGTCATTTCTCCTGGGTGTTCTTCTCGTCTCGGTGCAGACTGACGGATGTGGAGTTTGTTTTCAAATCAATCTGTCGAAGGTGGAAAGTTTCTCTGCTCTCACTGAAAATCTGAGTTTAAGTCATGTTCCTGCGAGCGTGATGTTTGCTAACATCTTGTGTCCAGCAGTTCAACTTTTGAAATGAATGAGAAGGAGATTATTCCAAGCAGATTATTTTTATATATCTTCCTTTTTTTGTAGAGACAATGGTATTCCCACCATGGTTGTTGCCTCATCAGCTCTTAAGTGCCTGATTTGTAAAAGGAAAAATGCTTTTACTGAAGGTTCTGAATGTAAGTAATGTTACTGAAGTGAAGGAAACAAAGAAGGAGATCAGGTCAGAAATCAAAAAGTCTGAACTCAGAGATAAAACTGAAGCTGAAACTGAGCAGCAACAGTATGAAACATAATGAACTTTGCCCTGGCTGACATTCAGATAAACAGTCTGATGAGTTCAATGCTTTTTATTAGGGACCGAGTTTGTTTGTTTGTTTCTTTATTATTATGCCACTTAAACCCTTAATTTGACCCCCTAAACATGCTCAAAAACTCACCAAATTTGGCACACACATCAGGTCTGGTGAAAAATTTGATAAAATGTAAAAATTAATCCCCAAAGTGCCAAAATGTTCTCTCTAGCGCCACCTATGTAACTAAAATGGCCGCCACGGCCCGTAGGAATGTCGTAGAGAGATCAAACCAAAACTCAATTATTCGTCTCATCAAGACCTACAAATCTATGATGACACCCCTGACCTAAATCCAAGAGGAAGTCCGCAATTAGCCTTTCAAAATAACCCTCTCCTCCGAGGGTGTTAATGGTATCGGCTTCAAGCTTTAATAGATGACCTCAAAACAATAAAAGATAGAAAAAACATGTAAATTCAAGATTTGTAGGTCAAAGTCTCGTGACTCATTTAAAGTTCAAATGAAGTTTGTATCTAAAACTATGTGGAAGCAGTAAATGTTCAAAAAGGTGTGGGTTCGCTCACACTCTCCATTCAAATATATGAGTATTTTTCTGTGTCCAGCTGCAGTTACTTATTGTCTCTACACACCTGACAGTACACATGTCAATCAAACTTTCAAAATAAAAGCACTCCACACTTGTAAGAAATATCCCTCATTTTTAAAAAGCAAAATGATCTGATCCCGACGGGCCAGAGTGCGAGGTCCCGACCGACGCTGCTTGCAGCTTTAATTTAAGATTTGATAGTCATGACTTCACACTTCAGACCCACCAGGTCTAGAGAGAGTCCTGGGCCTGATTATATCTGCAGCTGGTTTCTTTAAACCTGCGCTGAACAGCTGTGCAGCATCTCTCATGTTATTTTCACACCATCTCTTCAGCAACAGACTTATGGAAACATTCCACAACTGAGACTAAAACTCCTGCGACATTAAATGACTTCAGGCCAGTAGTGTTGACAGAAACTAGAGAAGCTCATTAAAAACAAGGTTTTATCACAGGTGGGGGAATCCCTCGATCCCCTGCAGTCTGCGTACAGGTCTGCCAGAGGAGGAGGATCTTACTATCACACTGCTGCGTTTTCTCTATCGCCACCTAGAGGGGACAAAGGCTCACATCAGGCTGTTGTTTATAGATTTCTATTTGGCTTTGAACACTATCCAGCCACATCTGTTAGCAGAGAAGCTAATTCATCTTTTTAAACATGATTTTAATCTAGTTGGCTGGATACTGGACTTGTTGACTGATGGTCCCAGTATGTGTAAAAGGTTCTTCTGGTTCTGCTGTCTGTCTCCACGACTCTACATCTTCTACACTAATGACTGTCACAGCAGCCACAATAACAGACACATTATTAAACCTTCTTTAAGGGGAGCAGCAACATCATGTGGTCCATGATTTATTATTAGGGATGCACAATATATGATTTTTTGCCGATATGCCGATATTTCCAACTCATTGTCGATACTGATATATGCAGATATTTTTTTCCAGCTGGCTGAGGAGACTATTATACATGCAAGCATAGATTGTACTAAATATGATTAAGAAAGACAATATATGAAGGAAGAACTGAGGAAGACTGGAGTTCAGGAGCTCAGCATTAAAACTTTAATGAACCTGCCAAGTGGGAGCAGCAGTAGAGTTTTCATTGAGTTTATTAGACAGACAGGATTAATGTGTAGGATTTAATCTCTGGTCCACACTCCGGACCAGAAGGTGGCGCTAATGCACCTAATACGCTGGTTGACAACCGCCGTTATAAACAAAAAGATATTTTTTTCCAAACAGAGTGGTACATCCTGTCAGCCGAGGTGTTTCCTATCTGTGCAGCTGAACACAGCAGCTCCTCCACGGACTGTTTCTCCCTGACGGTCCCGGTGTTTCCTCGGCAGGCTGAACTTCACTCAGCCGCCCGTCAGACGTTAGCAGCAGCAACACCGGAGGGAAGCACAGCTAGCTAGCCTCTGCTAGTCTCCCAGCTAACGTTAGCCACAGGTCTCCATGTGGATCCAACCGGAGCACCGAGCCCCGGTTTGTTATTCGGGTTAAAGTGGGAAGAAGCAGCTGATCTGACTGAAGTAGAGCCTGCGGAGGAAGCACTGAGACCATCAGGGTGAAACAGTCCGTGGAGGGAAACACAGTCAGGCGGCAGAGGAGAAGGTAACATATCGGCCTCTCATAATCAGCAGAAATGGCCGATACTGATATTTCATTTTAGAGCTTTTATCGGCCGATACCGATGACGTGCCGATAATATCGTGCATCCCTATTTATTATCCTTGTATGATGAGTCTTTTCTCCAACTAAATGTGTCTAAACTACAGACATGATGATCAGCTTTAGAGAGACTCCTTGTCGTGTCCTGACCAGCATCACAGGTAAATATCTGACTGTTGTCACTGCAGACGTTTTTTCATTCAGTTGAACCCAGACGTTTGATAAAGACACATAGTTTCCAGAGGGACTGAACTTGTCGTCTTACAGTTAGGGGACGTTCAGTCTGCAGCTGACAGCGAACCCTCCTCCCTGTTTCATTTTATCCACATAGCAAATTTAGACAAATGCCTCTAAGTCTCTGGGGTGTGATTAATTACGCTGCACGCTGCCCAGCGCTTCACTGGAAAAGTTGGCAAGCCGTCATCGCACCGGGAGGACGAGCATCACATCCAAAACAAGGTGAAACTCTGAGCGGGGCTGATTAATTCCTGCCATCCAGCTTCTCGGGGAGTTTAGCATTAGAATATATAGATGCTGCGACACCACAACGGTTGGCAGATGTCCAGCGGGAGGGCACAGGGAAGGGCGAAACAGATCCATTCATTTCACAGACCTCCTCCCTCCTCGCCACAGTCGTTCTACTCATGAAACTGCAACTTATCTCAATGTAATGTAACAACGATTTATACAGCAGTAACCAGGGCCAGGTGAGCAGCAGAGTGTCTGTGCTGTACGTTCAGGTTGCAGGTTTTGTTTTATTGATGATATTCAATGAAATCCTAATAAAAAAAAAAAAAAGCTTCTCGGGAGTTGAGATAGACTGGTTCATTCTCTGAAAATCACCCGTTGCAGTTCAGATGCAGTTTTTCACAAAATGAACCATTTCAATTAGTTATATCAGGCAGGTTATGATACTCTACACATCCAAAAATCCCCAAATATTCAGAGCTCACCTTCAAATGAAGGAGCAGAAATTATGAGACCATTAATGGACCCCCAGCCTTAAGGGCCCCCAGCCCTAAGGGCCTCCAACACTCCTACACAGGAGTTGAGAACGTATTTTGTGGTCGTTTTGCATCTCTTTGAGTCTCGTTTTGTGTCTTTGTATATCTGCATCTCTTCGTATGTCTCTTAATTTTGTAAATATTTGTTGTCTTTAGTTGTTCTGTTTCTCACCTGATCTTTAGTATTTAGTTCAAACTGGAGCTGAGAGGCTGTCAGACTCCTCCGCTGCAGTTATTACACTAATTACTACATCACATTATACAACATATTATAGGAAACTATCAAAGAGAGGCTGAGATGGCTTCATCTATTTCCTTAAAGCAGAGTTATTGTGCTGATCAGTATGTTGTGTCTGTGCTTCATTAATCCATCCAGGAAGGAATAAATCATCTATTTTCTTGAAGTGAAGAAGCTTTTCCAAGAGTAAGACACGAGTACCAAACTGCTTTTTTTTTCCTCAGGGAAATATATAAAAAAAATAACCAAATTCTTTTTTATTTCATGTTGATACATTCTTGGACAACACCACAGAAAAAGTTGCATGAGTGGCCAAATGTAAATCTCTCCCACAACATTTGCACATAAGCAGCAAAGGGCAACATGAATATACCGAGTACAAACAGTAGAAAACATACATGCTTCCTTTTTTTTTATAAGTATTTTTATAAGTATTTTTGTTTTTAAATATATATATACTCATCTTTTTTCTCAGTTTCCCATCGTTTCCAGGAAAATAAGAAACCAATCAAAGCCATATTCTGCTGTGTGAGAAAGTATCCGAGGTAAAGAAACAGAACCAAAATAAAAAACAGTACAGTTCAGAGCAGACAGGTGGAATCAACTGTGTTGGTAGAATTTCATTATTATTATTCTTTTTTTTTTTTTCTTTTTTTTTATACCGATTCAGTTTCAACATCGAACATATCAGGCATGCATTGACAACCTCGACATCAACACCTCTTTTTGTTGTATCAGTGGTCCGTGAAATCACCAGAGATACTCAAGGACCCCAAGGTTCTCTTTAGGTCGGCTACAACACAGTAAAGGGTCATCATCATCATCATCATCATCATCATCATCATCATACACCTACAAAATACTGGAGAAGTCATCGTGTGTGTGTGTGTGTGTGTGTGTGTGTGTGTGTGTGTGTGTGTGCGTGTGGAGAGGGAACACACATGTTGGGATGGTGATGCTTTCATCATCATGGGGACCACGAACAACAGTTCAAACAAAAAAAAAAAGGCCTTTATAAAAACACACCTGTTTATTTTTATTTATTTATTTATTTTTTTTTTTGGCTTCGTGTACACGGCCGGCTGTAGAATCTGATTTTCACCACGTGGTGCGACTGCAGCGAACCGGATGCAAATCTCTCATCCGTGAGGAGTTCAAGGCCTGTAGTTTTTCCCAAGTTTCAGGAAAAAACCGAGTGACTTCAGATCTGATTCCCAGTGACGTAATCAATCATCCTGTATATATATATATATATATTTCTATATCCTGTTCTCAAGTCTCTCTGGCAAAAAAAAAGATCTTGATCTCAATGAGATTAACTAACTTTAAGGCTACTGGAGCTTTGAAACGGAGGCGTTTCTGTCTGTAAATGAGTGTGTGTGTGTGTGTGCACAGTTTGATGTAGAACAGATGAGATTTATCATTAAGTGTGTTTCCATCTACCTGTTTTAATTGCATGTTCAATTTGTGCATAAAAAAAATGAGTGTAAATCTGTGTAAAAAGTGTTTCCTGGAGGTGTAAAAGTAGTTATGTGGATGAAAAATCAAACGTAAACAGACTGAGTGAATAAATGACTGAAGAAACATCAGATCTGTGCGGAGCGATGATGAGGAGACTTAACAGAAACGTCATATTTCCATCATGTTTTCCATCGTTTGGAGCTCTTTTAACGACGTCGTCTGATTAGCGCCACCTGCTGTTTATCTGCTAATAATCACACATCAGCAGTGGACGGAAACAAACATTCACCACTTTTTAAACTCATCATTTCCTGTAAAATTCCTTTTAAAATTTGAGCTACATTTGAATAGAAACCTGACTGTTTTGCGTGCACACGTTTCATTAGCACTCATGTTTTTTTTTTTGTTTTTTTTTGCACTTGACAGCTTTGACGTACACATTTAGATCTTTGTTCTCTGCATGCTTTGATAAATGAAGACACACGTCTTATGTCCACATTCTTAAATCTTAAGATACTCGAGGATTTCACATTCAGATTTGTGCCGTGTGACATTTTAAAAGTGGTAAAATCAGATTCCAGGCGGCAGCAGCACAAGCAAAAGCCCTAAAAGATCTCAAAGCGAAGAATATGGCTTTAATAAAAGACAATGTGCATCCAAGAAGCGAGAGCAAAACAAAAAGATTCATCATCAACGTCATCATCATCGTTGTCTTCAAAAACAAAACAAACAAAAAAAAAAAAACAGAAGTAAAATGAACAACCGAAGGAGGCCAACATATAAGCCATAAAGAACTACACACGGGCCGACAGGAAGGTTGGAAAACTTGCAGTTTGGAAGTACATTAAGAGACGAGAGGCGGGCTCCGTAGAAAGGTCACATGACGCCGAGACGGCAGCTTCGTATGACATCGACGGCAGAGTGAAACCCTGCCGAGTGTTCACAGAGAAACCAAAGAGGCCGCCGCCAGATGTCCGCTGACGCATCCCATCATCATCATCATCATCATCATCATCATCATCATCATCACCTCACAGACAAAAAGACTCTTTGTTTTATTTATTTTTTATCTTCTGAACAACTTTTCCCGACATTTTTTTTTTTAACCTTGTCTCTGTGCTTTCGTGCTTCTCTCTGACCGACTGATTTGTGCCCAAATTCTTTGTTTAAAGTCCCACAATGCTTTGCTGCAGCAGGCCGCCGCCGCCGCTGTTGCTGCTGCGTCTGAAAGTCTGTGGTTGGGCAATGAAGCTCATGAGACCAAAAAATAAAAAAATGAAAAACCCCATTTCCTCTTTTCTTCTTCTTCTTCTTCTTCTTCTTCTTCTTTTTTTCTGCCTTTTCTTGTTTTTATCCAGGAGGGCAGCACATCTCCAACCATCACTCCTCTTTTTTTTCTTCCTTTTCTCAGTCTCTCTTCTTTGCGGTTGGACGGATGCCTTTAGATCACAAGGTCGTTGTAGCTCACAAATTTCTTCTTTTCTGCCGGACCTGCAGGGAAGAAAAACGGACAAAAACAAGAATCAGCTTCGGCCCTCGCGGTTGTTATTTCACATGAAGGTTAATGGTGACGTGATGTTATGACAGAAGATAAATTCTTTTAATAATAAAGCTTGAATTATGAACTCTCAATGATGATACAGCAGTCTGCTGTCTGACTGACTGCACAGCTTAATTACTGAGATAATTATCTTCTCTTATTGTATAATTCAGAGTTATATATGGATGTAGAGAGTTTGTAGGTTTGTGCTGAGAGGTCATAACTCAGAAAAAACAAAGAAAGTGTTAAAGCAGCTTATAACAGTCTACAGCCATGCTAGCAGCTCTGTGCTAAATGCTAACACGCTAACATGCTCATGTTAATGTTTATCTTCTATATTTACACAAAGCACAGCTGATGGGAATGTTATTAGTTTTGCAGGTTTTTGGTCATAAACAAAAGGAATGTCGACCATATGAGGATGCTAGATGATAAAAGTCGGAGGATAAAGTCGACCTCATGGTGGCGCTAGAGGAGAACGTCAGTAGGATTCATCCTCTTGTATCCATCACACAGTTCTTGAGATAGTTCACAGTATGAGTGAAAAACATGAGGAAAAGTGGTAACGCTTCATTTTACAGGTATTTTATACTAATTTCATGGAAACATTCTGAGTAATTTGCTGGTGCAATTTAGCTCAAAATATAAGAAAAAAGAAAAAAAAAAGTTAAATTTTTAAGATTTGTCTGCTGATTTTCTGTATTTGTCTTCATGTTTGGATCCAAACCAACAATGAACTGATCTACTAACAAGTATTGTGTTTGTATCAAAGCTGATATATCTGATTAAAAACACATCAGTGAGTCACAGCGCTGCACTGGGTCACATGTTCCTTCATCATGAAGAGTTTGGTCACATTAGTTTGTTTAGAAACGGCTCCAAAGACTAATAACAGCGTCATGCTTTCAGTCTCCAGAGAGTAGTTCTGTGTAAGGCGGACGCTACTGAGCATGTGCAGGAACACGCTTCTGTTTACAGCTTGTTGTGATGCGTATCAGAAACCTCTTTACTTTGTACTGAAGTTCTGTGAGAAATTTATGATGAAGTACAAAGTGAAGAGGTTGTGATATGTAGCACAACAAGCTAACACGTTACATTACTGTCTCATCCTGTTTTTACTCTTTGAAGCCGTTTCTAAACAAGTTACGGTAACCATCGTCTTCATGATGAAGGAACATGTGACCCAGTGCAGCCGTGTGACTCACTGACGTGTTTTTAATCAGATATATCAGCTTTGATGACAATAAGAAAAATATAGAAAATCAGCAGAATGATCCTTTAAGTTGGTTTAGTTGCTCATTATTTTTGGATTCATATGTAATTGTTAATTTGCAAACATTCTTAATAAACTAACAGTTCTTTAACTGAGAGAAAATACTTCTTGTGTGTAGTTTAGTGTGTAACTACATATAAACATACTAGCTTGTTCCTTAATGATGAGCACATTTCCTGCACGCGACCAAATTACACAAAACTTTCAAAGAAACGTCCTGAGAGTTCAGATACACATATAAACAACTACTGTACGTATGAACCCAAATATAATCACCAACTAAACCAACTGAACACTTTTTTTTGTTTCTTTATAACATGCAGCACCGTCTCTGTAAAATGTCCTAAAAATTAACCCTTAAATACCTGCTGTTACCCAGAAAACTTCCAGGAAATGACTTTAACATGAAGGATTTGTAAAATAAAGCGTTTCTGGAAAAGTCAGAGAATCATTAAACTTATTAAATTCATCCTGAGGGAAACCAATCCATCCATCTAGATTCTTTCCATTACTGTTAATTAATCTGCTGATTATTTTCTCTTATTAATGAATTGATTAATCTTTTGATAGAAAAAAAGCTCATTATCGTTTCCTTCAGTTCAAGGAGACAAATGTCTCGTTTTGTTAAAACCAACAAAACCAAAAGACGTTCAGAAAAACATCAAATCCTCACATTTCAGGAGGTGAAACCATTTTTACTGCTAAAGTTCATTAAAACAATTATTCAGTTATTAAACTAGCAGCAGATTAATTTTCTGTGTGAGTCTGAACCAGCAGACAGTCGAGCTGTTAACACGAATAACAACCTAAAAATAACCTTTTTTCTTTTATTAGGATGTTAATGAGCAGGTGGAATCAGCTGTGGTGTCGCCCTCAGTCACGACCACCTTCCTATCTCCCCCCCGCAGCCCCCCCCCACCCCCCCACCACCCGTCGCTACCGGCGACCACTCGGCCCTCGCTGTTCATCCGGTGACAAATGACTTCAAGCCAAACGCCCGTCATCAATCACGCCGGGGAGGTAAAAATGGAAAATGGCACAGCGTGCATATGAAAGCCTGAAAGTGTCACTGAACTCGTCTCAGTTTGTCAGAACGGCGTCTTTATTTCTGCAGAAAGCGGTCAGTTCTGGTTCTGACGGGTCGACTCCTCCATCGATGCCGTTATATAAGCTGCACTCGCTGGACTGACGGTAATAATACGACTTATTCTAAAGCAGCCTCTTCTTTAGATCTGACTAGATTTACATTTTCTCTTCAAGTTTCATGTGGAATATTTAAATATGGCTGCTGAATTTATCTATTAATCAATATGTCAATAAAATGTCAAAAAGTACTGAAGAGTGCTCATGATGTTTTCCCAGAGTCTTGTTTTGTTGGACCAACAGTCCAAAAACCAAAAGATATTCAGTTTATTATCATGCAAAACAAAGAAAAGCATCAAATCTTCACATTTTAGAAGCAAATATCTGACATTTTTACTGATAAATGATCAATCAGGCCATCGTTGTAAATAAGAAACTTATTCTTAACGTCTCTAAATAAAATGATTTGATGATTTAAATAGTTGCAGGTCTGTTTTGCAGCTCTGTTATTTGGTATGAAGATAAAGAATGAATCTGACTGACATCTGAAGCTCTCTCTCCACATTCATTCCTCAAAATAAGACTTTCAAAGCGACTAATGTGGAAGTTTCAGTGCTGAGAGAGAAGGAGACACGCGGGAGGTTCTGCTTGTGAGGATTCTCTCTCTCTGTTAGAGCAGCCGGAGCCAGATGAGTTTTAAGAGATGTAGAAGTCTTTGTTGTATAAGAAATCAGCTTTTTTTTGGAGAAAGAGGTCTTATAAGAGGGGAATCAGAGAGACTGGGTCTTTGAAGAGCAGCTGAAGTGTGAGAGATAGAAGAGAATCAGCTGCAGGAGCAGGAGAGAGAGAGATGAAGCCATCGTAAGTGACTGAGGGGCTATTACAGCGAGGTGAGAGAGGAGCAGGAGACGACGGGAGTGAGAGATGAGGATGAGGGTCAACAGATGGCTCTACAGGTCTTCATCAGGGACGTCGTGACGGAGCTGCGGGACCCGCTGTGTCTCCTCCACCGTCAACTGACCCTGAATCCTGACGCAGACCGGAGTCCACATGAGATACGACGCTACACGCAAACTCAACACGTCTCTGTGATATTTATGAGAGCTGCAGTTTTATTAAATTACAGAAACCTTTCTGCATGAAACAAATCAGCAGCTGCTAGTTTGGACCAATCTCACCTCCAACAAACACGATGCCAAAGACGAGCAAAACTATTCCCAAATATTCCCGAATGTTCCCAAATGTTCCCAAATGTTCCCAGATGAGGTTTGATTCAGTGAGTCAGGAGACATAATCTGCCTCATAAACATCAAACTAGATTTATTTTAATAACATTATTGATGATTTTATTTGCTGCTGATTTTGAACTGAAAGTTTATTTAATAGAACGTTGAGTCCTCATGGTTCTCATGTTCAGCTGTGTTGTTTCTGTGATCTGCAGGAAGTCGTTACGTACGACAGCAGTTTAAATAAATCACATTATTTTACTCTGATTGCAATTTTTCTCAATTCCTGCAACAACATTGCAAATTTTATCGCAATTTTTGAGAAAAGCTGCTGCAGAATCAAACATTTTTGGCCTCAATAATCACAAATAAAACAGTCGTGAGATCCTGGAGGGAGAGATATGAGCCATGATGATCATCACAGAGGAATTAAAGCGGTTTATAACTACAGGCTGACGTTCGGAGGGTCGGAGACGCTTCTTCCACTGCAGGAACTGAACATGTAGCTGCTGCTTCTGCTTTTTGATTATATATATACACACTTGTCAGTAGATCAGTTCATTGTTAGATAAATATAGAATGAAGTAGCAAGCGGCTGCTGCATCAGTGTTTTCTGCTCTGCAGTGATTGATCTTCTGACGGAGGAGAAAATGGAGCAGCAGCTGTTTTTCTTTGACAGTTTGGAGCAGAGAGAGACCGTCAGCTGACCTTCACTCTGATCCTTCTGCAGCTGCACATCATCTTTCTCTTATTATTTAACAACACTGATGTTTAAAAGTCAAAGTCAAACAAAGACAGAAGATTCAAATCAGGCCAGTTTTTTCTATTGTTGTCTGTCCCTGAACTGGTCTAAAGAGTCCAAACAGGAACCCACCTGTTAGCTGCAACAATCTCTACATCTAATCTGGTTCTGTCAGTAAACACAGAACTTTATTTAATTTGTGCAGTTTGGCAGCCTGAAGCTAAACGGCTAAAAATATAAAATATAAAAACACAACAGTAGGACTGCGATTAATCTGTTTATTAGTTTCTTGATTAATCAATTAGTTGTGTTTGGTTGATATTCAGTTTACTGTCACAGAGACTAAACAAACCAGAAAATATTCACATTTAAGAAGCTGCAATCAGAGAATTCAGACTAATTACTGCAACCGATTAATTGATTATTAAAATAGTTGCAGCTTCATATTTGGCAGCTAATTGATTAATGGATTAATTGACTGATCGTTGCAGCTTCACACAGCAGCAAACGAATTAACACTTTGTCCTCTTGTTTGTTTTTTGGAAAACATCAGTCGATCGATGCAGCGTCTGCAGCTGTCGATGTGTTTCCATGGCGACAGTGTTGCTGTCATTGTTATTCTCACGGTTTCTGATCATAAAGTTCTGATCAGGTTTGATGAGATTCAGCTGGTTCAGTTGTTTTTTATTTCACCAACATCCTGTTTTTTACCAGCAGGCAGCTGATCATCATTTTATTCCTCTTCACACTGAACACTGTTTATACGAGTACGTCTGCAACTCCGTCACTGAGAATCACTGTCATACACGACTAAACAACAGCTAATAAATTTAGTTAGTGTTAGTATGACTTTTATCTGACCCTATGTATTTCACTGATTTTGGATGTTGGACATGGGACCTAAATATCCCATAATTTGCATGTCATTTTAGGTAATATGACATAGCCCTTTAAATACAAATAATGGGTTTATGGTCAAGTTTGGAACTGTTCCAGATGTGGTATGTTGTGACACATAATATGTTGTGAGGTAGTTGTCAACCACTTGATTGGATGGCTCCCAACTGACCTAGAGCCCATGGAAAACCTATGTTATTCATGTGATAAGATACAGATGTGTAACCCCATATAAGCTATGCACCGACAGGGGTACGGTGCCCAGACCATCTTTGTACATGGAATGGACCCGATGGCCATCGTCTAATTAACGTCTACAAAATAAGAACTTCGCCAGCTCTTCCTTCGAACGACATCATCACACATCCTTCCTTTCAGTTAGAAAAGTAACGCTGCTGTTTTCTCTCAACATGATGAGAAAATGTTAATTAACATGTTGATACTGAACTTATGAATTAAACCTGCTTGTTTCTTTCCATCAGAATATCAGATGTTGCAGTAAAATCTCAGCAGTGTGAAAGTGATTCTGGTCTCATCTTTCACTAACCTGAACCAAAACCTGAACACACACAGGACTCAGGTCAGAGTCCTGCAGCCACCCCGACCTCCTCCCTCCTCCCCCCCACTGCAGAGACACATAATATACATGCAGCTTCATCACTGTGAACATCATCCATAATCCAGGAAAACACTTCAGTTTCTAGGAGACAGAGTTGATATTTGAACCTCGAACCGAGCTGAGATTAGATGAAGCTCCTGGTTCAGTTCCTGCAGCGGAGAAGAGCTCAGATGTTTCTGTTGTGGTTCATGCAGGAGACACAGTAAACCTGCTTCCTCACACACAGTCATATGACGTCTCCTCTCCCTCCTCATGTAGAAGAAGCTATGAGTCAATCGAGAGATGGCGATAAAGAGCTGTGGAAGTAACGTTCTCTCTCCAACTGAGACTCATTCCCCTCATCTCTCTCTCTCTCTCTCTCTCTCTGGACCGACTCTCCTCATCTCCTCAAAATGGATCAATGTCAGGACAGCAAAGCAGAAGAAGAAGAAGATTAATTTGCTCTTACCTCTGATAAATTATGAAATTAGCCTGTCGGGGGAGAAAAACATTATTTGGTGAGTTGTCCCTCAGAGCCCTGAAGGGAATCCTGCTGCGAGATGCTAATTTGATCACATAGCCATGTAATTTCAATTTGTGCGCTTTTTTTTTATATCTGGAAGCATTCGGGTTGAAGCTCTTTTTTAAAAAAAAAAAAAAGCATATTACAGTTGGGATTTCATGTGGAGCAAGAGCGCAAGTGTTTTTTGATTTTTGTTGTTGTTGTTGTTGTTGAATTTGACTTGAAAGAAAAAGATGTTTGTGATGATGTTTGTGAACGCTCCTCGCATCTCCCACTCACAGAGTTTTTGTTCTGGAAGAGTTTAGAAGATGCTCAGCACCAAAACATGAAAAGGTTCAGACATTAATCTGCAGTAAACTTTTCTTTGAATGAAATGTTTCCTCTCTGACGACATAAAGTGTAAATATAATGTAAATATAAATGTGTAATATGTTAATGAGCTCACTTACTGTATTTATTCTGCACATAAAACATCATTTTATCTCCTGCAGTTGTGTTTGTATTAATTTTTTTACCATTTGTATTGATCCCATAATAATAAGATTAATAAGATCTAATAACTAATAACATTTCTATTGATATGTTATATTAAAATGTAATTTTGCAAATTCATAGCACACAAACATAATTTCTGGGCAACAGAGTTGTAAAAACTGTATATTAGTCTAAGACATGACTGATGCTACGGAGGCCTGGAGGGGCCACGGAGAATAAAAAAAACCAAATGTGTGCTCTAGATTTAAGTATTTTGCCCGTCAGCAGTTTGAAGAAAGACATAAAGACATTTACTGATCAGTCAGGAAGCTCCACAACCGAGAGAATATATAATATAATATATATATACGTCTCTACACAGAACAGGTTAACTGTCTGCAGGTGTGAATGTGACACCTGGCTTTGTGAAGCAACACCTTTTTAATCAGACTTTTTCTTTTTGCTACTTTTTGTTTATCAGGCGGCATGTTTTATACACACTCCAGATGTTACACATATTTTTCTTCAAAACACAGAATAAGATCTCTGCTCCTCACTGAGGACGCCTGGTTATGTTTTAAAATAAACTTGGAAACTTGGAAAGAAGCATAACTGTGGGGGGGTCTGAGTGTTCTCCCCCAGAAAAAAACTGTAATTTAAAACAAATTTCCTGCATTTGTACAGCTGCTAACATCTGGATGAAGTCAAGAAACAACCACCTGCACTAGTCTAGATTAATGAGACTGAGAATGCAGAGAATACAGTTTATAATCCAGTCTGGTCGCCAGAATAAAACGTTGGCGGTTTACGTTTCTGCAAACCACAGAAACGCTGAATATCTACGTTTCAACACGTGGAATACGAAGCATATAGTGACGAAGTTCACATGTGATCTATATGAGTTGATCTTTCCTGTATAGGAGGAGGAGGAGGAGGAGGAGGAGGAGGAGGAGGAGGAGGGGCTGGTGGACGGTAAGTTTCACCTCGAAACCGAAACCAATGTCCGCTTCCTGTTTCAACCGACTGAAGCAGGTATTTTTAGCGAGACGTCAGGACATTTGCAGCCGTTTTTCTGGCGAGTTTTAGTGAGACATCGGCTGCTTTTATTTTATTTTTTATTTTAACCCAAACCATGATCTTTCTCTAACCCTAACCAAGTGGTCTTGGTGCCTAAACCTAACCAGACCTGAACCACAGCGTTGTCACACCATAAAACATCATTATTCAACAGGTAGAAATATTAATATGCTACGTATTTCACGTGTTGAAACGTAGATATTCAACGTTTCTGTGGTTTGCAGAAACGTTCAACGCCAACGTTTTATTCTGGCGACCGGGTTGCATAATCAGGACAGGAAATGATTATTAAAGGATTGTCTATTTCATATTATATTCATAAAAACATCATGTAGCCTAATATGTTAGCAGGTTCCAGGCTACTAGTTCATCCTCAAGGTTGAACAAAGACAAACAATATATATAAATGAAATAGTCTCTATGATATGGATAATTAAACCTGAAGATTAATATTCTTAATACTAATAACTGCAACAATATAAACTGGCCTCAGCAGTTGAAATGGCTTCATATTCAGAGTAAAGACATGAGAGAGGAATCAATCTGAACATCTGACAGAAAGCATTTCCTAAAACGTTGATCTTTTCCTTTAAAGATGGTGATATATGAAGATATATATATATATCTGAATATTCTAGACACATTATATAATGACTGAAACATGAATCTGTATTAAAGTATTGTAAAGTATTTTACGGTGTTTTGAGGGAATATCTGCTGCTGTATTTACTCTCATCCTTCAGCCACACTGAGATCCAGTCAGTGCAGGAAGTGAAATAAACGTTCGGCTGAGTGAGTAAAATAATAACATGCTTTATTACGTCTCAATTGATTTCAGGTCCAGTTTTACGCTTCATTTAACTCGGTCTGTATGTGACTGCAGGAAACCGAAGAGTTAATACAGTGTTTTTTTTCTACTCAGCTGTGTTTTTGCGGTCAGGACTTACTGTTGGGGTCGACGTTCTCGCACAGCTCCGTCTTGGCCTCTCCGTTGGGTCTGTCGCTGGCTTTGTGGGACAGTCGAGACGACATGGTGGCGGCCGTGACCACCGCTTTGAAGGAGCGTTTCCTCTTCTGCACGTTGAGCTCCGGGTGGAAGATGATGACGTAGACTTTGGGCATGTAGAGCATCCCGAGGGCCACGGAGGCGCTCAGGTTCATGGAGATGGTCAGTGTGGTGGTCTGGATGTACAGCTGAGGAGAGAAGAAGAAGAAGGAGGAAGAGGAGGAGGATGAAGGGAGGAAGAGTCATGAACTCTTTAAATCTGTCGACACCTTTAAACAAAACTGAAGAGAAACATTTATTTTATCTTAGAAGTACTCAGTCTATTACTGAAGTATCAATACAGCAATATAAAATACTGCATTACAGTAAAAGTACTTCAGTATTTCCAGATAAACGTACTTAAAGGAACAAGATACCGTTTAAAATGATTCTTTTAATGATTTTAAAATATTCTTAAGCTCGACTACTGCTCGTTAATGTTTGTGTATGTTGTGTGTGTTGTGTGTAATTGTGTGTGTGAGTTGTGTGTACTTGTGTGTAATTGTGTGTGTAGTTGTGTGTGATATGTGTGTGTGTGAGTTGTGTGTAACTGTGTGTGTGTGTGTTTGTGAGTTGTGTGTAATTGTGTGTGTGTGAGTTGTGTGTGTGTGTGTGTTGTGTGTAATTGTGTGTGTGTGTGTGTGTGTAATTGTGTGTGTGTAATTGTGTGTGTGTGTGTGAGTTGTGTGTAATTGTGTGTGTGTGAGTTGTGTGTAATTGTGTGTGTGTAATTGTGTGTGTGTGAGTTGTGTGTAACTGTGTGTGTGTAATTGTGTGTGTGTGCATGAGATGTGTGTGTGTGAGTTGTGTGTGTGTGTGTGTGAGTTGTGTGTGTGTGTGTGTAATTGTGTGTGTGTGTGTGTGAGTTGTGTGTGTGTGTGTGTGTGTGTGTGTGTGTGTGTGTGTGTGAGTTGTGTGTGTGTGTGTGTGTGTGTGTGTGAGTTGTGTGTGTGTGTGTGTAATTGTGTGTGTGTGTGTGTGTGTTGCTGATCTCTCTTCATCTTCATCAGATTTCTTGTTTGAATAAAAGATTAAAAAACTAAATTGTAGTAAAAAGGATTTAAAGACGTTTAGCGTTTCTTCTTCTTCTTCGTGTCTTTTAACAGACGGTGTCCTTGTCTCCGCTCGTGTCCGGCTAAATAAAGCTGCCTGATTTGTTTCTGTTCCAAACTCTTGACACTTTTTATGAGCAGGTGAAGGATTGTTTTTTATTTCGCTATGTGTTCTCACCCTTCACCCGCAGCGCAGCGCCGCAGCAGACAGCCGGGCCACGCCATTAATGTTTTATGTGCTGTGTATATTGCACTTGCATCCGAAGCCGTGGCCCTCTGAACCCAATAGCCGGCTAATATCGGCCGGGATGAATGCATAAAGAGGCTCGGCCGTGCTGTAATGGGCTTCCCAGAGTGGCTTTCATAGAGTTCAGCCCCACTGTCTTTATGTGTTATGGCCCTGCTGTCACAGTCTGATGTATGCCATTTACAGCAGAGCAGCAGGGATGAGCTCAGAGAGAGAAGCAGCAGGACTTTATATTCCAACTGGAACAAAGCAGCGGGCCTTATCAACCATCTCCTCTCCTAATGTCTGCAGATGTTTTAGTATATGTGTTAAATTAGAAAAGAATAAGACATTTAAACACACGTCAACATTTCACAGATATGCTGGAATTGATGCTGCAATACAAAACTATAACGAGAACAGAGGAGATTTAGAACATGTCCTCTGTCTGTTATAATCTACACTTTAATGTCTTATCTTTATTATGGTTATTAGTATTTTGTCCCAGAATTAAGCACAACAAGCTTCAGCTAAAAACTGTCACAAATGTTTTCTTTCATGTATAAAATGATGTGCAGACGACATTCAAAAGATACACAAGTTATTAACAATCAATAATTAACCGTCACACAGAGTTCAATTTGACTTTTATACGATATCGAGGTACATGAAGGATCTCTGTTAACCTCCGCTGAGATCTATATATAAAGAGTTATTAAATAAACTGTTAAAGTAACAAGAGGAATTAAAGCTCTAATTAGCTCGAATTAAAGGTCGGGATCTCGCACTCTGGCCCGTCGGGATCAGATCATTTTGCTTTTTAAAAATGAGGTATATCTCTTACAAGTGTGGTGTGCTTTTATTTTGAAAGTTTGATTGACAGGATGAGAATTTTCTGCAGGGTGAGACATGTCGTGTCGAGTTTGTGTGTAAAACAATTTTCCTAATTTTCATCAAGTCTGTTTTTAGAAAAGTAAAGACTTTTAACTCACATGACCTGGTCAAAGTTTGATTGACATGTGTACTGTCAGGTGTGTAGAGACAATAAGTAACTGCAGCTGGACACAGAAAAATACTCATATATTTGAATGGAGAGTGTGAGTGAACCCACACCTTTTTGAACATTTACTGCTTCCACATAGTTTTAGATACAAACTTCATTTGAACTTTAAATGAGTCACGAGACTTTGACCTACAAATCTTGAATTTACATGTTTTTTCTATCTTTTATTGTTTTTGAGATATTAGAGTGTGAGTTTTAAAGTCTTTTCTTGCTCCTCCTGTGATTTTATAATGAGTGTGTATTGCGGAATGTTTCACAGCACTGAGGGAGTGACATCACCAGGAGCAGTTGGAGAGGAGGATTTTAGAGTACGCTTCTTGTGAAATCTCCTCATAAATCCCATGACTTTGGCCAAATCTTACATTAAAAATCATATTTTAGTAGGAAATTTCATGGTGAATCCATTGATACAGGTTTGAAAGTGGTCAGACTTATAGTTTAGACGTCAGAAGCCTCTGTTTGACACAAAGTTCATGCCCATAGATTGCCTCCCCATTGGTTTACATTGTAAGGGTGATGTGGCACTGCAACTTTCAGGGCTTATAAAATCCAAACAAGTTTTTAATAACTTTTTTCAGCACAGTGTCATAAGTCATCTATTAAAGTTTGAAGCCGATACCATTAACGTCCTTGGGGAAGATAGCGTTTGTTCGGGGGCCAAAATCGGGGCAAAGTCTTATTTTGAAAGGCTAATTGCAGACTTCCTGTTGGATTTAGGTCAGGGGTGTCAGTGTATGATTAGTAGGTCTTGATGAGATGAATAATTGAGTTTTGGTTTGTTCTCTCTACGACATTTCTACGGGCCGTGGCGGCCATTTTAATTACATAGGTGGTGTTAGAGAGCACATTTTGGCACTTTAGGGGTTAATTTTTACATTTTATCAAATTTTTCACCAGACCTGATGGGCGTGCCAGATTTGGTGAGTTTTTGAGCACGTTTACGGGGTCAAATTTAGGTGTGATGTCCCGTAATTATAAAGAAAGAAAGAAACAAACAAACAAACACACGAGGAGGCTCGGTCCCTAATAAAAGTAATAGAATGAACAATGTTAACAGTAGTTTTATACTTCCGCTCTGCTTCTACATGTCAGAGGGAAACATCGAGCTTGTTACTTTGCAGATTCAGATTTTACACACAAAACATATGATCAACAAATAAACAGGATGCATGTTATAGAATAAACTATCCAGCTGTGTGAATTTAAGTACATTCGCCCCCTAATTCATTAAATCTGCCCCGATTAAAGTTTTCAGTGAGCTCATCTTGTATTTCAAGGAGTTTTAACTTGATTCTTGTGGACTGAGATAAGGAGAAAAGACCAACAAGTGGAGGATGAAGAGGAAGAAAGAGTCCTGGAGGCCTGACGCAGCAGGATGACGCTGTGATCTGAGGGGGGAAAAAGAAAAGCTAATCTTATTGTTTTGTCTGTTATCGGACAATAAAGGCTGAGAGATTGTAGATAAAAGTGAAAGCTGGACCACAGGCAAGGTTAAGTGGATTTATCTCCTTAAATGGAAAAGCCATCAGTCTCCTGTGAGCCGCTCTGCTGCTGCGTTTACCGAAAAAAAAACTGCTCTGTAATTAATATTACATCACACAGTACCAGTTCTTCCCCTGAAGAAGAAGAAGCGAGAGGATCAATTTCACCAGTGAAAAGCTCTTCCAGAAGTAGGACAAAGTCTCGTATTTTAGTAAAAGTTTGAGGTTCTTATCTATCTATTATTTATATATATTATTATCTATTTTAAGTATTTATGTTTTACAGCTGGAGTTACTGAGGACAACAGCTGGTTAAGATTTTACATTCAGACATGAGAAGTTTATAAAATACGATCAATTTTTACATTAAAGTAGTTAAATTATCTCCATGACGACAGCTACGACAGCAAAACGCTGATTCTGAGTTTTTTTATTTTAATTCCAACTCAGATTAAACCTGAAATTCTAATAAACAGAATTTTTCTTCTTTCTGTCCGTCATTGTTTTCTATTAATATAACAGAATATATATATATATAATATAATATAACAGAAATACTGAAACCAAAGTTTCAGTTTCTTTCTTGTTTTCTTAAAATGGTTAAATTGTCATTTAGATACAGACGGTGTTTTATTTCATTTAAACTTATATATCATCCAAGTTCAGTGTCGACTGCTGGACGACTAGAGTGAGAATAATTGTTTTATATAACATAAATATATATAAAATGTTGCTTTTTCCTTTTTCCTTTTCCATCCTTCATTATTTTTTATTTGTACTTCTGTTGATCTTGTCAACAGACTTTTTATAAGCTTATTTAAAATCAATATATAGCTGAGTACATGTAGGTTAACATGTTTTTATACATGTGAATGTCTTTATGAACATATTAAATCATTAAATCTTGTGTAAAAATGTATTTTTTAATGTGCAAATAAGAAACTTTTGCCTAAAATCTCTGTAATCTGTCCTCTGACTGTCCAACCAGAAACATCCAGATGAAAGAAGGTTGATATGTTCATCTGAAACCTTCAGTTTTTACTGTGTAGAAGAAGAACGTTAACGACCAGCAGCCAGAGCTTTGAGACGTTTTGCCCTGGGTTCTGTCTCTCAGGCTACATACAGCCAGAGGGAACCTCTGACCCTGCAGACACAACTCAGGACTGATATTTTGGTATATATATAATATATATATTCTGGTATTTTGCGCTGGTAAAAACATTTTCTGTATTTTTAATACCACTTAATATAAAAATAAAAAAAAAAACTCCTTTATTGTCATGACACGATCATATTAAACCATTTTTTTAAAGAATAATTTAATTTCAGCCAACAAAAATCTATTTTGTCCTCAATAAATGGCTGTGTGTTGTATCGCAGTATCTGAGCGCGCTCACTCAACAGCCAATTAGAAAATGAGAGTAGGTCATTTCTGATTGGCTGTTTCGTCTCCAGTTAGACTGCCCATAGTATTATTGGTTACTGGGGAAACACTGGAGGAGGGAAGCAGGTACACCACAACCACTCGTAATTATTCATACAGTTTTGGGTTTTATATTTTATGTATTATTTTGTACTATTATAACTCAGCTGTCTTGATAGCTGCAACACAATACAACAATAGTTAACAAGCGTTAACTAAACTAGCTGGTGAACCTGTTTACCAGGTTTTATAATCATTAATGTCCAGTAGTTCCATTAAATATGGTTGAACTGTGTCTGTACATTTAAATCTAAGACAGGATTTATATATTATAACAGATATAAACTGTAAATATTAGACTCAGATCAGGACCCTTTTATCTTTACTGAGCTGAAGAAATTTTCAAGGCTCAGTTAAAATTGTGTTTGTTTAAAGAAAGAACATTAATAATTACTGTATAATGTTGGAAATCATTAAGGTAACAAACTAGCTTAGTTAGCTGTTGCACACATGGCAGAAGTTAATTATTATCCTACTGAGATAAACTAATAATAATTTAATAAAAGTTCATAAAACTAAAACTGTATAAACCAGTAACGCTGGGCGCTGGAGCTACTTCCAGTTCCTCCAGTGCTTCCCTAGTAACTGGTAATACTGACAATTTGATTGGAGACAAAACAGCCAATCAGAAATGACCTGTTCCAGTCGTCAGATTGGCTGGAAGATGTTGAAGCAAGTGAAAAAGACATCAACACATTTATTAAGCACAGAATAGATTTATTTGCTCAGCTTCAATTGTTCTTTATGGGATAATTATTTCTGTACAAAATATATTTTATTTTCTTGCAAAATGTTTTTCGGTGCTCAAAATGTTCCTTTGTTTGCTCAGTAATGAGGATATAAATCCATAAGCATCAAACATCAATCAGTGAGGCAGTAAATGTCTCAGTAGTAAAATGCAAATATTATTCTACTAACTGCAGTTTACACTATCAATATATCATCTAATATATCATAAAGTATAACGTTTATGAAGTATTTGTCAAGTAGTTTGTGAATTTACAATACAGAGGTTTAAAAAGCAAATCTATTTTTTGTCATATCACCATCATAGTACTATATATATATCCAGTAACCCCCCCTCCCCCTCATCGGGAACATGCAGTGAACCAGTTTGTGAGCAATAAGCTTTGTTGTCATGACAATAATTGTTGATATTGATATATCTAAATATATTGATATTGTTCCACATGCTGCAGTTTCTGATCAGGTCTCGTTGAGTAATTAAACTGATATTAATTATCAAAAGCTTGAATAGTTAAAGTACAGCTGTCGTTCGGTTCGTGTCGTACCTGCGGAGCCACAAAGAGAAAACTAAGTGCACCTCAGTCAAACTTCCATCTTTGATGTGATTTCAAAGCGGCGTCACATTTTCATTAGTGAACTGTTGTTAAAGGCAGCGTCTGCACACGTCTCGCAGCGGTTTCACATCTTCTTGTGTTTGAAGACTTTGTGTGTCTGCGGGGCGCCGAGCGGAGGCGTAAACAAAACCATTAATTAGACTTCCCTAACGGGAGGGAGGACTCATTATGACAGATCCCACTCAGTGTGGGAGGAGGAACGCTGGGAAAGTCCAACACACAACTTCTCTTCTGGTTTCCATCACATTCATACGAGCTGAATCCATCAGTAGCGAGAGAAGGAGTCATTCCATAAAACAACAGGAGGAACTATGGTAACGACAATTATGTTGTTAATATTAATATTACTGCAGCAGAAAGCGTCATGATGAAACATATAACAAAGAAAAGAAGCTGAACATGCAGTCGACCCTTTCAGACTGGATCTGCAGTGCAACAGACAGCAGGATTCAGCAGGATGAAGCCAAAAGAGACTTTAGTTATTTTAGCATAAAAGGATCATTCTGATTCATGTGTAAAGCTGTAAATGGACCATATTATATTTTTACTTAGAGAAGCATGTCTACATATCTGCACATGGTTACGTCTGTGTGTCTGTTTAGTTTTTGTTTCTTCTTGTCCTTCGTCTTTGTTTTCTAATCTTGTGTTTGTATGTTAGTTGATCACTTCCTGGTTTGAACTCTCAGCATGAATTATTAGTTAATGTGTTCTGAATTCTTCCTTTCTGTCAGCAGTAGCTTATTATTATTATTGTTATTTATTGTTATCGGAGGAGTCTGAAGGTTGGTGAAGGAGACAATATGATATGATTCAGGCTGTATTGTGTTTGTTTTACTTTTATAATTCCTTTTTTTGTTCCACATCTATTTACGTTTAAAAAATAATTTAAAAATTTCCTCAAAAGAAAAAAAAAAGAGCCAGAAGCCTCCTCAGGGGGGCGCCGGGGAGTCAAACTCTTCCTCCTTCTCAGAGTCATAACTTAGACATGAAATCATATCTCTGATGTCCATCAACAATAAACCTCCATAAATCCACTTAGAAACCAGAAAACAGAGTTTTCTTCAGTAATCAGTGATAGTTGTCTGAACAGCTGATTCACTTTAAATGGAGACTATTGGACTAAACAGATAGATGATGAAGAGCACAACAGCGGAAAGAACACCATGACTAAGATCTACTAAAGGAAATCTCTAAACTGACTGAATCTTCATCTAGTCAACAACAACATGACAAAGATCTTTGTCATGTTGATCTTTGTCGTGCTGAACGCTGGTTCAAACAACTGCAACAGGATCCTTAACGCTAGCTGTAGCCGCCGCTAGCTCTAGCCAAGGCAGACACCA